>NC_044391.1:115422585-115547585 GCF_006542625.1 Nomascus leucogenys | reverse complement strand
CAATGTCAGCCTCACTCCTGGCAGAGCCATCCGAAGGGCACAATGAACAGATGTTGAATAAGGGTTCCTGAGCTCAGAGTCCCGTGCCTGGGGTCTACATGTAGGTGACAGAGGCCCAGAGAGAGCAGGACTTATGGGAGTGACCCCTCACTTTCTGGGACAGCCAGAACCTTATTACAAATGCAGGCTTGACTTCCCCCAGCATTGAAACTGCTGAGGATATCCCATTTCACTGTTGTTTTTACCTAAATGGGTCAGGGGTATGTGTGACAGCAGGGAAGGGACCAAACACGTGTGCTGTGAAAGGCCTGAAGTTTGCTGCTCCTGTAGATTGAATTTTTTTTTTCTTTTTTCTTCTTTTTTTTTTTTTTTGAGACAGAGTCACCCAGGTTGGAGTGCAGTGGCGCAATCTTGGCTCAGGGCAGCGTCCACCTCCCAGGTCCAAGAGATTCTCCTGCTTTAGCCTCCTAGTAGCTGGGACTACAGGCACCTGCCACCACACCCAGCTAATTTTTTGTATTTTTAGTAGAGACGGGGTTTCACCATGTTGACCAGGCTGGTCATGAACTCCTGACCTCAGGTGATCCATCCGCCTCAGCCTCCCAAGGTGCTGGGATTACAGGCATGAGCCACCGTGCCCAGCTTCCTGTACCTTTTAAAGGCTTCCTTTTCTTTCTTTCTTTTTCTTTAGCCTCTGGGATTCAAGAAAAGGTTCAGTCCACCTTTGTGACAAAAGTACACTTATAGACAGCATCTAGTCATTTTTTCCCTTCTGTGTTTCCCAACATTGCCAGAGACGGGGTATAAGCTTTATAGGAATTCTGCAAGGAGGCTGTTTCTGTCATTGGAACAAAGTCTGCATAGCGAAGAATGCCTGTGACTGGAGCCAGTGCAGTCCTGTGTGGGTGTGCGTGTGCATGTGGGTGTGTGCACACATGCCCATATGTGGGTGTACCTGTGTGGGCCATGAGAACAGTGCCAAATGCCAGATTGCTCTGACTGAAGAGGGCCACGTCCCAGGTCCGTGTGTTCCTGTTAATTCTGTGCCTAAGGCTCTTGATAACCCAACTGCTTGTTCTCTCTCTAAACTTCCTGGCACCAGCAGATAAGGGTATATTCCCCTGGATGTCTGCCCTTTTTGAAGCCAAATCATTCATTCTGGGAAAAAAGGATGCATGAGAAAGATGCCTCACTGGGCCCCAAAGGGAAACGGGCTGTGCAGGGGAAAGAACCTTGACCCAGGAGTCACATGCACATAGGGGCTTTTGAGACGGAGTCTTGCAACCTCCGCAACCTCCACCTCCTGGGTTCAAGCGATTTTCCTGCCTCAGCCTCCCGAGTAGCTGAGATTACAGGCATGCGCCACCATGCCTGGCTAATTTTGTATTTTTTGTAGAGATGGGGTTTCTCCATGTTGGTCAGGCTGGTCTTGAACTCCCGACCTCAGGTGATCTGCCGGTCTCAGCCTCCCAAAGGGCTGGGATTACAGGTGTGAGCTGCCGCACCCAGCACTGAGTCAGTTCTTACACACAGAAAGGCTTCCATCAGGAAAACAGAAAAGTAAACCACCAGCAAAATGTGTGAATGAATGTTGGTAGCACAGCAGTGCAGGCTGCTGTCTGCCCAGCTACCACTCTGGAAAACTTCTGTACTCAGTCTCTAGAGGCATTTCCCATCCAGCTGCCCCAGATCCAGGTAAGAGCCTCGTTACTTCCACCTGGACTGGTGCAGGAGCTCCTGATTGCGGTGCAGGCGCGCTCTGCCTCCTTTCATTTCTGTCCAGCAGGATTTTCCAGCACTCGACCCCAGCCCGATGCTTCCCTGCTTGAGGCCCTCGGGGCGCCTTGCTGCTTACAGCTTTAAGCCCAGGCTCCTAAGCCTGAGCTCCAGAACGCCTCCCCATCTGTGCCATCTTTGCAGGTCCTTCCCTAGGCACCCAGCCAGCTTTCTCTTCTCTGGGTTTCTCTGCCTGTCTTCTCCTACCTTTCACTGTCCTGTCTAAATGTCCCTTCCTCCAGGAAGCCTTTCATGATCCTGAGGAGGGCTGTCAGATATAGCAGGTAAGAAATACAGACCATCGGCCGGGTGTGGTGGCTCAAGCCTGTAATCTCAGCACTTTGGGAGGCTGAGGCAGGCAGATCACAAGGTCAGGAGTTTGAGACCAGCCTGACCAACATGGTGAAACCCCATCTCTACTAAAAATACAAAAAATTAGCCTGGCGTGGTGGCACGTGCCTGTAATCCCAGCTACTCAGGAGGCTGAGGCCGGAGAATCACTTGAACCCGGGAGGCAGAGGTTGCAGTGAGCTGAGATCACGCCATTGTACTCGAGCCTGGGCGACAGAGTGAGACTCCATCTCAAAAAAATATATAGAGAATGAGAACTGAAGCTGGTGCATGTCTGGCCAGTCTTAAAACTTTACAATCCATCCCAAGTCCAGCACCATCTCACCTCCCCAAGACTGCGGAGATGTCACTTCTCCCCAAATGTAAGAGTAAAGAGTTGGACAAATGGTTTCTGAGGCCCCATCCGGCTTCCACAGTCTAAAATTTAAGCCTAGAAAGTGACCCTATTTCCTCAATAACTTAGACACATCCTAAACTCTTCCGGAATTAAAGAAACATTACTACATGCTATATAGACAAAGGTTATAGGATGCTTCTAGATTTCAGAAGCATAGAAAAGTGTGCTTTTAGACATGAGGCAAATTAAAATGCCGTATGCAGTGGTTGAGGAGGTGATAGAATCATGTTTCTGAAGATGATTTTAAGGGCAGGTGGAAATGCTCATTGTATGTTAAAGGAGAAAAGCCATTTGCTTTTATTATATTATACATAATACATACATGTTTCAGAGGCCTATTTAATCTTTGTAGAGGCCTTCTAAGTATAGAATTATGGTAGATCTTTGTTTTTTGAAAAATGTTCTATAATGAACACATTTGCTCTTGAAAACAGGGAAAAGACTATATAATTTTATTTATTTTTAGTCTGGGGGTTGAGGAGAGACCTCAGTTACACAGATTTGGGTTAATTGTACTCCTTAGGCACGCTATCATTAGCGGTTTATAAAGTACCTTTAAAAATACTGACTATTCCCACTAGAGGGCACTCTTCTTAAATTTTTAGATCGCCTGTAACGCTGAAGATTTAAGCTTTGTAAAGGAGTGTCAAGGTTTCATTTCAACACAGCTGGGGGACTCGAGCCTATTTATTTGTTTGCTTGTTTGTTTGCTTAGCTTTAAATAAACTTTTTCACTAAGTTAACTTTTTCAACCCTCCTTTATATCATCGACATTTCTGTCTTTTGCAGAGTGTCTGGAACCATCAATTTAGTAATTTGTATCCCTTCCAATTAATCTTTTCTTTTTTCAGTTTATGTTCCCTCAGCAGGTTAGTATTAAAACATGAATGCTAAGGAATTATCACTAATTTTGTTAGGTATAATAATGGCATTGTGCTTAGGGTTTTTTTTTAAGTCCTTACCTATGAGATACATTTTGAAATATTTGTGGATGAAATGATTTACACTTGGCTGGGCACAGTGGCTCACACCTGTAATCCTAGCCTCAGCCTAGGCTGAGGCAGGCTGATCACTTGAGGCCAGGAGTTCGAGACCAGCCTGGCCAACATGGTGAAACCCTGTCTCTACTAAAAATACAAAATTCGTTGGGCATGGTCGTGGGCGCCTGTAATCCCAGCTACTCGGGAGAATGAGGCAGAATTGCTTGAACCTGGGAGGTGGAGATTGGAGATCATACCATTGCACTCCAGCCTGCGACAAGAGTGAAACTCCATCATATATATATATATATATATATATATATATATATAGAGAGAGAGAGAGAGAGAGAGAGAGAGAGAGAAAGAAAGAAAGAAAGAAAGAAAGAAAGAAAGAAAGAAAGAAAATTAGGCCAGGTGCTGTGGCTCATGCCTGTAATCCCAGCACTTTGGGTGGCCAGGGTGGGAGGATTGTTTGAGCTCAGGAGTTCAAGACCAGCCTGGGCACCATAGGGAGACCTCATCTCTACTAAAAAAAATAAAATAAAAATCAGCCAGGCATGGTGATATGCACCTGTAGTCCCAGCTACTCAGGAGGCTGAGGCAGGAGGATCAGTTGAGCCCAGGAGATGGAGGCAGCAGTGAGCTATGACCATGCCACTGCACTCCAGCCTGGGCGACAGAGCAAGCCCCTCTCTCAAAAAATTAATTAATTGATTTTTTTTAAATGAAAAATGTAAGGAGTTGAACATGCTTTGTTTTAATGTGACAATAACCCTAAATCCTGTGGGCTGTTCAGACTGCCTCTGCTATTTAATTTAATAGACATTCCCACATCAATGTAACAGACAGTCATAGATTCTTAGCTCATGTCAGAAACATACGTTTCCCAGGCGCTGCAGGAGGTGCTGGAGTAACAAGGGCAGACGTGATGCCTGCCCTGCAAGAACTTGAGTCAGACATATTTGAGGTTTGGAGTGGAACCAAGCATGCAGTAAACACTGACTACAAATGAATCTTGGCTGGTAGCAAATACCCCATATTTGCAAGGCAGGAATTTTATTGGCATCTCAGTTTTATGGGTTTGAGTTGAATCATCTCAGCCATGTGGTTAATAAATGGGAGATTTATTATTATTACTGCTACTCCTCCTAATAATAATAATAATAATTTCTACTAATAGTAATTTTTAAATCTTGATAGATTGTAATTTTTCCCAGGACGTGCAGTCCTTCATAATTATCATAACTCTCTCATTGATCATTTAACTGAATTGTAACTGCTAGTAGCTGCTGCCTTCCAGCTTGCTGAAGTCACTTGTTCCTTTGTCCCCAACCATCTAAGGGCCTGTCTCCTGGCTCACTGAGCAGACGGGCTGGCCCTGAGCTCTCCTCTGCTGTGTGATGGTGGCAAAATCTGTCCAACGCTTTTTCTGTCTCTCTTTTTATTCTGCAGCAGAAGTATTGGGAGGCCCTAAACTCGGAGCAGGTATAGACAATCATGCTGTTTCTCTTCCAGGAGGGACTTCCTATGGCTTGATTTCAGTTCCTGTTTTTGTTAGAACTTCTTAGATGGCTAGACCCATGACAAATTCCTTTAGTAAAAAAAGAATGTCAGGCTGGGTGCGGTGGCTCACATCTGTAATCCTAGCACTTTGGGAGGCCGAGGCGGGCGGATCACCTGAGGTCAGGAGTTCAAGACCAGTCTGGCCAACATGGTGAAACCCTGTCTCTACTAAAAATACAAAATTAGCCAGGCATGGTGTCACATGCCCGTAATCCCAGCTACTCAGGGGCTGAGGCAAGTGAATCGCTTGAACCTGGGAGATGGAAGTTGCAGTGAGCCGAGATTGTGCCATTGCACTCCAGCCTGGGCAACAAGAGCGAAACTCCATCTCAGAAAAAAAAAAAAAAAAAAAGAGTCAAAATGAGAGGCAAGACTGAGGATCAATGGGATTTTCAGGGCCCTCTCAGTTCAGAGTTCTTTCTGCTTTGGGGGTATTCAGGTAAGCCCAAGTAATAGGGACTCCAATAAGATGTGTAACCCAGTGAAGAGACATGGTTTGGAACAGCAGGTAGTGGCCGGCATGGCTGCAGTAGCTGTTGCAATAAACAGTCCCAGACATTGTCATTCTGGGACCCTGGGCAGCTGGCTGCTGTCTCCATGCCACTCTTGCCTCCAAGTGACAGGTGGGCACGTTTTGTGACAACTACCTGTGCCTGTCGTCTCCCAGGATTGTTTCTGATATGAAAATGGATCTTTTGCTCAGATTCTCTTCATGCCTGGTTTCCAGCAATGATTTTATTATAAAATGAAGTTTTAGGCCGGGCACATTGGCTCACGCCTGTAATCCCAACACTTTGGAAGGCTGAGGGGGGTGGATCACCTGAGGTCAGTCTGGCCAACATAGCAAGATCCCCATCTCTACTAAAAATACAAAAATTAGCCAGGTGTGGTGGTGCGTACCTGTGGTCCCAGCTACTCGGGGTACTAAGGCAGGAGAATCACTTGAACCCGGGAGGTGGAGGTTGCAGTGAGCCGAGATCATGCCTCCAGCCTGGGTGATGGAGTGAGACTCTATCTCTAAATAAATAATGAAATGAAGTTTTAAAACACATTAGTCTGGAGATTCAGAAAAAATAGATTCTAAATGTTTTCTAAGATTTGTACCACTTTATTTTTACTTACTTATTTATTTATTTATTTATTTATTGAGACAGAATTTCACTCTTGTCACCCAGGCTGGAGTGCAGTGGTGTGATCTCGGCTCACTGCAACCTCCGCCTCCCGGGTTCAAGCGATTCTCCTGCTTCAGCCTCCCGAGTGGCTGGGATTATAGGTGCCTGTCACCATGCCCAGCTAATTTTTTGTATTTTTAGTAGAGATGGGGTTTCGCCATGTTGGCCAGGCTGGTCTCGAACTCCTGACCTCAGGTGATCCACCTGCCTCGGCCTCCCAGAGTGTTGGGATTACAGGCGTGAGCCACCGCACCTGGCCTATTTATTTATTTCTTGAGATGGAGTTTCGCTCTTGTTGCCTAGGCTGGAGTGCAATCACACAATCTCAGCTCACTGCAACCTCTGCCTCCCAGGTTCAAGCGATTCTCTTGTGTCAGCCTCCCAAGTAGCTGGGATTATAGGCGCCCACCACTACCCTTGGCTAATTTTTGTATTTTTAGTAGAGACGGGGTTTCACCATGTTGGCCAGGCTAGTCTCGAACTCCTGACCTCAGGTGATCTGCCCGCCTCAGCCTCCCAAAGTGCTGGGATTACAGGCGTGAGCCCCCGCGCCCAGCCTGTACAAGTTTAAAGAGCTCACTTGATCAAAGCGACAGGTTTCTGTTTGCAGGCTGCTGAACTGGTCAGGGTTGACAAGAATCATTCTTCAGCAGCCATTTAAGAAGCTCGAGCAGTGGTTCTCAATCATCAGGGCATCTAAGATTCACCCTAGGAGCTTGTAAAAATGCCAAACCTTAGGTCTCAACCCCCTACCCAGGGGCTAGGGTGGGCCCCAGCATCAGTGTTTTCAGCCAGCAGCCTGGGTGCTTCTGGTGTGGCTGGTCAAGAACACGCTGTGGGAACAACGATCTAGGTCTCAGGCCTCAGCTTAGAAACAGTTTTCATCAAAGAGCACACTGACCATCCTCAGAGAACAGAACAGGGCCCTACTTCTTTCACTGGGCAGGTGGGTCACGTAGGCTGAGGGGCCTGGTGAGCTCTTTTATTTGGGGTCTGATAATGTCAGAAAGGAATTTGGTTCAAGGGGTCCAGCTAAGTCTGCGACCGCAAGTTAATGCAATGTTCGCACTGGAAGTGGCTGGCACAGCCCCAAACAGGTACAGGGGATGAGCTGCCCAAACCCAGTCACTGCAGGGTCACTGGGAATCAGGTGGTCTTTTTAACATGATAGCTTTTAAAATCGCCAAGTATTAGTACTTGATTCAGTTATTACCAGTAAATCACTAACAAACTGGGCTCTTTATTTCTGTCCAAAACAAAGCCACAATTGGTGTTTTATCATTGGCATGGCGTGGCCATTATGTCAGTGGCCCAGGGAGCCTCCAAGATCTTACCTGGAACCTCTAAGGATTGGAATGTTTGATTCAGCTTCAGTTTGAGCAGCTGTTAGGGCATCTTTCTTGGAGAGCATGTCCATGCCTGGGTCTATTATCTTGTCCAAATAGATCATCTGCCCAAGCAGACACATCCTTTGTCATCTTTGCTTGTTGTTTCCTGGTACTGTCAAATGTGACCTTGTGCCTCAGAATCATCGTAGACGCTCAGAAATGGGAGAGATCATCTTATCTAGTTGCTGATCCAATACCACAGCATACACATGGGGAAACTGAGGCCCCCAAAACGAAGGCAAATTAGTGACAGGAGGAGGACTTGAGCCCAATCCCTACTTGCCTCCATGGCTGGAACCTCAAAGGTAACACTAAGGATCCCCTTGGGCTCTAATCCGTCATCTTAGAACAACAGGAGGGCTTCACAGACAGCTTCGTCAATGCTTCTGTGCCCACTTGTTTTAGCCCTTCACTCACCCCTGCAAATTTCAACTTCCCATACTCACCTGAGTCAGTGATGAACTATTCACTGGTAGTGCCCCCCACTCTAAATTGGGTTTTAAGTGATGACAAGTCTGCTGAGCCTCAGGTTTCGAGGAAACACCACGTAGGAGGCAGGAGCGAACGTTTGCTCTGTTCCTGTGGCGCCCATCACCTACCTGAGACAACAAGGCAGATGTCCACAGAAACGCCAGGGCTGTCTGTGCTCAGGGGCAAATCAGCGGAATAGGTAATACAAAGAGAGAGGCAGGTGAGAGCTCAATGGGCTAACACGGTCAAGGTAGGCTTCCTGGAGGAAGAGGTATTTACCTGGCCCATAAAGAATAGGTTGAAGCTGGGCATGGTGGCTCAAGCCTGTAAATTGAGCACTTTGGGAGGCTGAGGCGGGAGGACTGCTAGGTCCAGGAGTTCAAGATCAGCCTGGGCAACATTGCAAGACTTTACTAAAAATTAAAAACTTAGCCAGGCATTGTGGTACACACCTATAGTCCCAGCTACTCGGGAGGCTGAAGCAGGAGGAGTGCTTGAGTCTACGAGTTTGAGGCAGCAGTGAGCTATGATTGCACCACTGTACTGCAGCCTGGGTGACACAGCAAGACCCTGTCTTAAAAAAATAAAAAAGGATTAAGTTTGTCTGGTTTTTTCCAGGAATGAGTTAGGCATGGAGTCAGGATAAGGAGAACATGACTCAGTCTCAGTAGATAAGGACATGGTAGAGGCAGAGAATAGTGGAGAATGAGGGTGGGAAGGAAAGCAGAGCTGTTAACGTTTAGGGTGGTTGTTCATTAGTTCCTGGATTTAAAGTTATGCTTGCCTCCTTAGGTCCTAGAAACACAGGCCTGGGTAACTTGTCCTTACCCTTTTGTCCTTGTCTGTGCCTGGATCATGAGAACCAGGATTGGAGCTTCTGTTTGGGTCAGGGGTTATAACAGATGAGAAGCCTCTATCTGTTCCACCCAGGTGCCCTTTGTATCTTTTCTCCATAGTGGGACCCTGAAGATGTGAACCTTGAAGGGAGCAAAGAAAATGTGGAGCTACTGGGATCCCAGGGGCACCGGGACCCTGTGAGGACAGCACACCTGAGTGATGATGATTAACACCTTCTGGAGCCAGCTCATCAGCTCAGAGCCCAGCGTCAGGAGTTTGTTCAGTAACACAGCAGGAATCAATCTGCACTGACACCGTGGCAGGAACTGAAGTTGCCCTGGAAAGTGAGGAACCAGGAGCCATCACTGAGTGTGGCTGGTCTACATCATAGCTCATCATGGAGCTACGACTTTGGGTACTGCGGACAGACCTGGACAGGCCCAGCATTTGTTCTGAAGATTACAAGTTCACAGACCGCTCTTGCTTTGTAAAGATAATCCAAAGGATCTTAGACCCACTTTTCCTTTTTCCCTTTATTCCCTTGAGAGTCAGCCATAAAATGAATATCTGCTAGGTTCCAGGAATGAGTTCACCTAACAAATAGCAAATGTGTCTGGTTAGATCTCAGCAGAGCCCATTCTGCAAGACCTGGCTGAGCCAGATGACAGGGTGGGCCCTGTGCTGGGGGGCCTTGGGTCACACACAGGAACCAAGACCTGGCTTCCGCCCCCCAGTCACCCACTTGAGTTATCTGCTGGAAGTTATAGATAGGACTGCGTGGCCAACCAAGTGTTTGTGAGATCACTGATGCTGCAAAAACAAAGCAAACTGCTCCGGGTACCAGGACTTCCTCCAACCTGGCAAGGTGTGTGCTGAGGCGGGGTTTGCAGGTGAGGGGGGCTTGTATGCTTCAGGAACTAACTAAATGCATGCAGAGGATAAAAGGCATGATGGGAGGTGTTCAAGCACAGCAATCCCATTTGGGGGTTATTTTGA
Source organism: Nomascus leucogenys (assembly GCF_006542625.1). NCBI lineage: Eukaryota > Metazoa > Chordata > Mammalia > Primates > Hylobatidae > Nomascus > Nomascus leucogenys. Next base: position 115,537,654 of record NC_044391.1, on the reverse strand, counting down.
TACTGTGATGAGCAAGGGGAAGGGCGCACGGAATGGGGCTAAGGTGGGAGTGAACACTGGGGTGAATAAATTTTAAATCAATTCAAGTATCTCACTGTGGAGTGTGGTGGTGAGCATGAATCCCTGCACAGTCACAGAATGACGTCGGCCATGAGAGGAAGTGGAGAAATGCCAAGTAACACAGTTTCGCCCCGGGCTGGCCCACAGCCGCCTGCGGGACTCAGCTACAGCAGCCCAGTTTCTCCTGAGGGGTAGGGCAAGTTCCAGCAGCATGAAGGGGGTCCCTTGGGGAAGCAGCGTGGCTCTGCAGGTCTCTGCATAGATCCTAATCCCCTGGGTGACCTCTGAACTACAAGTGATCTTAAAGCCACTTTATGTATCCCGTTTATCTGAACCGTGTTGGTCCCTGGTTGTCTTGGAAAGTTTGCTGAAGTCAGCTTTGCTTTGTGGTGTTAACCACTGAAGCTATACTTCCAGGGAAGAGGATTTGAATGGAGGCCCAGGATGCAGGGAGAAAAGAGTGTTCAAACAGATGAAATAAATAGTACAGAGGACTGGATGCAGGGAAAGGTGGGAGCTAGCAAGGAAGAATCTGAGATGGCCAGAATGGATGATGCAGTATGGGCTGTAGGGGTGGCAAAAAGGCTGAAAAGGAACGAGACTGTGGAGGCTGGTGAGTCAGTGCTTGGTTCTGTGGCCAACTGGTAGCCATGGAAGATACCAGAGTAGGAAGGTGACTGACTTGCCTCAGGAAGACCACAACTGATTGGTGAGTTTTTCATCTCTATGGCTACAACTTTCCAGGAAGCAGAAATATAGTCATGGGTACAGAATGAACATGGGGAACAGGTTTAATCTAGAGTACTGAGTGGTAACAGCAGGGCAGAAGAGCTTATCTTTAGAAAGGTGGAAGGCATGGGGATAGGATGACCTCTGGAGTTTGCCTTTAACACATCCTCTGTCTTGAGGGAACTCTGGATCATGCTCCCTAGGCACCAAAAATTGGTTGGATCCAGGTGAAAGTGGCCATTCACCCAAGAACATCAAATGATCTTGGCCAGGTGCAGTGGCTCACGCCTGTAATCCCAGCATTTTGGTAAGCTGAGGCAGGCAGATCACTTGAGGACAGGACTTCAAGACCAGCCTGGCCAACATGGTGAAACTCCATCTCTACTAAAAATACAAAAAATCAGCCAAGCATGGCAGCCCGCACCTGTAGTCCCGGCTACTTGGGAGGCTGAGGCCCAAGAATTGCTTGAACCCACAGGGTGGGGGTTGCAGCGAGCTGAGATCGCACCACTGCACTCCCGCCTGGGCAACATATCAAGACTATCTCAAAAAACAACAAAAACCTTGCTGACTTTGAGTAACACGAACTATCTAAGGTCCAGATGTTATCTATCTCCCTAGATGCCATTAGCCCAGCCTCCTCCCTTCACAAACTGGTTCCTATCATCATGGTCCCAGCTTGTCTCAAGGGTGTCTCCGGCCTCTTCATCCACAGTGAACTACCAAACTGGGAATTTTGGAAGCGTGGTTTGGCTTCATTGTTCAATGAAAATCTTCCTGTATGCAAACCTCTACAACACTGGAGCCTTTGTGAGGAGGTGCCAATTAAAATGCCTTTCTCCTAGTAGGAGGGGGCCTCTGTTGCAGCTTTGTTTCTAGCTGTTAGACCACGAGGGCAGTGGGAGCAACTTGCCCTGATGACCCAGTGAGCAGTGCAAGCACTTTACCTACACTGGGGAGGGGCTGGGGAACAAACTATGTAATCATCGGCTCACTCATCTGGAGACCTGTAATATCATCTGGTTGTGCTGCCTATCATCTGTGTGGCTTGGAGCATGTTACCTAACCTTTGTGAACTCCTTAGGTAGACTAAGAATAATACCAACCTAGAAAGCCTATGGTGAAGACTAAGTGAACTAACATGTATGAAAATGCAAACATAATACCTATTCAAAGAAGACTTTGAAGAGGGATTGGTTTTCTTCCCCCCCATGCTTCCTGCACACATGTACTGAAAGACTAACCAAATAATTAGACCTGCAGATGGAAGAGATTTCAGAGGTTTGAATGCCCTTAAACACAACCCCAATTAGTGATTATCCAGGCCCTACTTAAGTTCTCTGAAAAAAAGGATTTCAGTTGCCAAAGTCTTTATCATTTAGCGAGAGCTCTGCTAAGATTATTATTATTATTATGATTTTTGAGACGGAGTTTCACTCTTTGCCCTGGAGTGCAATGGCGCGATCTCACCGCACTGCAACCTCCGCCTCCCAGGTTCAAGCGATTCTCCTGCCTCACCTCCCGAGTAGCTGGGATCACAGGCTCCTGCCACCATGCCCGGCTAATTTTTGCATTTTTAGTAGAGACGGGGTTTCGTCATGTTGGCCAGCCTAATCTGGAACTCCTGACCTCAGGTGATGCACCTGCCTCAGCCTCCCAAAGTGCTGGGATTACAGGCATGAGCCACCACACCCAGCTAAGATTTTCTTAAAAGCCTGTCTAGATCCTGAAGAACTAATCCCCTTATTTCCCTCCCTCAGTATGATGAAGAGATTTATGAGCATCATTTGAAGACACATATTATGTTTCTTTCAAAGGGGTACGAGCTCCTAGAATAAGAAGAGGCCCTGGGCCAAGGAGCATGGCTGGGCTCCAGTTCCCAGGTCTGATTCAGTGTGATCTTTGTCATTTCCTTTTCTATGTCACAGTTTCCTCATCTGTAAAATGAAAGTTGGGCCTGATTTTTTTCATTTTTTCTCTTTTATGAATGTGGCAATTTGTTTCCCAGAGAATACTGACATCTTTATAAGCTCTCAAGAAAGAGACATTATGCAAACAAATTTCAGATATACTTTGAACATACGCCTCATTATATGACATATACCTCTTTCTGTTTGGATTTTACTGTCCACTTAATATAAAAACCTGTATTAATCACTAAGGATAGAGGAGACTTAGAAATATCTCCAGAATAATTTTGCAACAATTCCAAGATTCTCTGCACTTCTTTTTCTGTCCCTTAATTGGCCTCCTCCACATTTTCCAACTATGGAGGTATTGCTCTACTCTCTTCGACTTTACATTGTTTTCGATGCTTTTGCAAGGAGACTCTGCCTTGAATGAACCCAAGATATGGTGCAATGTTGAGGAAGATCTCCAAGTTTACACATGCCTGTATGATGGCCCAAAGGTCATCATCAGGTGAAAGGGACGAGCTTAGAGATGAAAGAAGTTCAAGGAATGGTGCTACATTAAATGACTTAGAGAGCATTAGAAAGCATCTATTTTGCTTTTTCTTTCACCAACCCTGAAAGCCAAATAAGGCACTGGGCATTCAGGCCTTCTTTTGAGCAGAACACGTGGTACAGAGCCTCGGTTAATCTGTCGCTTGGAGAACTCTGCATACTGTCCCAATTCCGTCTGGATTTTCCATCGGCTGCCAGTGTTCGCAGCAGAGGGCTCGGGTCTTCTCGTCCTCTCCCCAGGGTCTGGCAGCTGTCACTACCGTGGAGTGCGGTCCACTCCCCAGAGTCGGGGGCGCTGCCTTTCCCATTTCAGTTGCCAGGGGGTTCATCCACGATCGTGCCAGAGGGGCAGCGCGTGGTCTCCTCGAACTACGGGGGAGAGAGGAACTACTGTTGGCACGGGCCAGACTGAACGCCGGCTCCCACTGCCTACCTCCTGGGAGCTGCATCCTCCGACATCTGGCGCCCTATTCCCAGCACCGCCGGGGCACTTCCGGGAAGAACGGAATTGCGGTTCCGCGCGTGCGCACTCCGCAGCCACCACCTCCCGCGAGGAGCGAGAGTCCCGCGGCCCCGCCCCGCCGCCGCCGAAGGCCGGGATTTCTGCCCCCAGCCAGCGGCGACGCAGCCGGGAAAGAACCGCCGAGGGCGTCTCCGTAGTTCAGTTTTGGTTTGTTTATTTGAGACGGAGTCTCTGTCGCCCAGGCTGGAATGCAGTGGCGCGGTCTCTGCCCACTGCAGCCTCCGCCTGCCGGATTCAAGCGATTCTCCTGCGACTGAATTGCTGGGACTACAGGCGCGCGCCACGACGCTTGGCTAATTTTTGTATTTTTAGTGGAGACGGAGTTTCACCATGTTGGTCAGGCTGGTCTCGAACTCCTGACCTTGTGATCCGCCCGCCTCGGCCTCCCAAAGTGCTGGGATTACAGGCGTGAGCCACCACGCCCGGCCAACCCCACTGGGTTTTTAAGGAGATAATTACAGGGTTATTTTACAGTTCATGGTGTGTTTCAGACCTCCCAGAAGCTTAACGGTGTTTTATAAACCATTCTTTTCTTTGTTTTTAAATGCATTAAAAACCTTTTTTGAGATAAAAAATAGTGCAAGTACATGGTTTAAAAAAAGAAAATCCGATTGCACCAAAAGGTTTATGATGAAAAGCAATAATGTTCTGTCCCTTTGCCTCCAAGAGACTCCTTTTTTTTTTTTTTTTTTTTTTTTGAGACGGAGTCTCGCTCCGTCACCCAGGCTGGAGTGCAGTGGCACAATCTCAGCTCACTGCAAGCTCCTCCTCCCGGGTTCACGCCATTCTCCTGCCTCAGCCTCTCCGTGTAGCTGGGACTACAGGCGCCCGCCACCGCGCCCGCCACCACGCCCGGCTAATTTTTTGTATTTTTAGTAGAGACGGGGTTTCACTGTGGTCTCGATCTCCTGACCTCGTGATCCGCCCGCCTCGGCCTCCCAAAGTGCTGGGATTACAAGAGACTCCTTTTTAAAAACTTCTGGGCTGGGCGCGGTGGCTCACGCCTGTAATCCCAACACTTTGGGAGGGTGAGGCCGGCGGATCATCTGAGGTCAGGAGTTTGAGATCAGTCTGGTCAACATGGTGAAACCCCGTCCCTACCAAAAATACAAAAATTAGCCGGGCTTGGTGGTGGGCGCCTGTAGTCTCAGCTACTTGGGAGGCTGAGGCAGGAGAATCGTTTGAACCCGTGAGGCAGAGGTTGCAGTGAGCTGAGACTGCGCCACTGCACTCCAGCCTAGGCAATAGGAGCAAAACTCTGTCTCAAAAAAAAACAAAACTTTTATACGTTCTAGTAGTTGTCTCCATTAGGTTTAATTTGGAACATGCTTTCCAGCTACAAGGTTCTTAAGATCATACTTGCTTTTCCTGAGCTGCATTATCTTCAGCTTCCATTATACAGGCTGATGAGGCTCAGCAGCATGGCAGGGCCACTGGCGTATTGAGAAATGGATGGTCAGTCTTCGCATCCGAGGGTTGTGTGGCGTGCCTCGCGCCAGGACCTCCTTGGCCTCTCCGCAGTTTCCGAACTAGAACCCGGCTTCTGAGCCCAGCACGCTCCAACAGCAGCCTGCCACAGTCCACGCCTCTGCTCCGGACTTGACCTTTCCCTTTGGCCTTCCTCCTACAGGTGTCTTGGCACTTGGAATCTCCAGAGGAAATCTAAGGGATTCTCTAAACCCACAGCTGGAACAAGGGACGTCATACACGGCGGCCACCACCATCTTTCCCAAGGACAGCCTGGCCATGGATGAAAAGGGCCATTTCGTGGGCCTTACCTTCTACTAGCCAGTATAGCCTAAAGCCCTGATATTCAAATATAGACTCTTAGGCTCCACCCCGGAGGATTCCCTAGGTCTGGACAGGGCTTGGGAATCTTAACAAGCTCCTCAGGTGATTCTGTTACAGATGATCCAGGACCAGGTCTTTGAAACACACTGTCCTTGGGAAATTACTTTCATGTATTTATTTTTTCCATCTCTTCCTGGTATTTTGTTATCATTTTCAAATACAGAGATGGAGTCTCACTATGATGCCCAGGCTGGTTCCGAACTCCTGGGCTCCAGAGATCCTCCGGCCTCGGCCTCCCAAAGTACTGGGATTACAGGCATGAGCCACCACTCCAGCCAGGAAATTACTTTTAAAACAAACAGATCTATTTGAATGAGATGTTCTCACAAAACTACTTAGAATAGCAAACAAACAAAAAAAGTGATAAAGCTCCCAAACCCCACTGTTAGGCAGAATTAAACATACTTTTTTTTTTTTTTTTTTTTTTTTTTGAGATGGAGTCAGTCTCTGTTGCCCAAGCTGGAATGCAGTGGTGCCATCTCGGCTCATTGCAACCTCTGCCTCCTGGGTTCAGGCGATTCTCCTGCCTCAGCTTCCCAAGTAGCTGGGACTACAGGCGCGTGCCACCATGACTGAATACATTTTGTATTTTTAGTGGAGACAGGGTTCGCCATGTTGGCCAGGCTGGTCTTGAACTCCTGACCCCAAGTGATCCACCTTCCTCGGCCTCCCAAAGTGCTGGGACTACAGGCATGAGCCACCACACCTGGCTCAAACATTATGCTTTAATGAAGAAATGATATTTTGCCATTAAACCTAAAATATCATAGAACCATGGATTGAAGAACAGACATGAATTACCTTGAAATCATCTACTGCAGTGCCTGAGTGGCTTTGCCTGTTCTCACAGCATGAATTCCCAGTTCTCACATAGTTAAAAAAAAAAAAAAAAAAATTATGAAAGATAATGTCAGTTAATAGGCCGGGTGCAGTGGCTCACCCCTGTAATCCCAGCACTTTGGGATGCCAAGTGGGGGCAGATTACCTGAGGTCAGGAGTTCAAGACCAGCCTGGCCAACATGGTGAAAACCCCGTCTCTACTAAAAATACAAAAATTAGACACACGCCTGTAATCCCAGCTACTCGGGAGGCTAAGGCAGGAGAATTGCTTGAATCCAGAAGGTGGAGGTTGCAGTGATCACTGCACTCCAGCCTGGGCAACAGAGCAAAACTCCGTCTCAAAAATAATAATAATAATAATGTAAACTAATAAAGGTAGAATACAAGAGAGCTTGAGCCACCATTCGCAATTATAAGAAAAGTTTCGATAGATCAGAAAAGTCTTAGAATTCATTAGATTCTGTTGTAAAAGGATTATGTGGATTTTTGTAGTAGATGTTTCTTGACTGTGGAAACACTTAAATACACCTTAAGGGAACTGTTCTAGTTTAAAGGAGTCTGCAGTGGGGATGGGGAGGGAGAGCTATATGGGATTACTGCGACAATTGAGCAAATTTGAATATGTACAGTGTATTAGCTAACTTTATTGTTTCCTTTCTTAATAATATTATGGTTGCACAGGAGAACGCCCCTTTGGATATACATGCGGAACTACTTAGGAGTGAAGCACCATGACTTGGCAACTGACTTTTATTTATTTATTTTTTTATTTTTTTTTCGAGACAGAGTCTCGCTCTGTCGCCCAGGCTGGAATGCAGTGGCACGATCTCGGCTCACTGCAAGCTCCGCCTCCCGGGTTCACACCATTCTCCTGCCTCAGCCTCCTGAGTAGCTGGGACTACAGGCGCCCGCCACCGTGCCCGGCTAATTTTTTTTGTATTTTTTAGTAGAGACGGGGTTTCACTGTGGTCTCGATCTCCTGAGCTCGTGATCCACCCGCCTCGGCCTCCCAAAGTGCTGGGATTACAGGCGTGAGCCACCACACCCGGCCCCAAGCAACTGACTTTTAAATATTTCAGCAGAAAAAAACTATAAATTTTTCAGGTAGTTGGAGAGAGACAAAGCAAATGGAAAAACAGGAACAATGGATTAATCTAGGCGAATAGTATAAACATGTTTGTTATTCTTTCATCTTTTCTGTAGGTTGCAAGTTTTTCAAAGCCAGTTGGGTGAGAAAGAACAGGAATAAAGAAAGATTCTCGCCAGGCGTGGCTCACGCCTGTAATCCCAGCACTTTGGGAGGCAGAGGCAGGTGGATCACCTGAGGTCAGGAGTCCAAGACCAGCGTGACCAACATGGAGAAACCCTGTTTCTACTAAAAATACAAAATTAGCCAGGTGTGGTGGCACCTGCCTGTAATCCCAGCTACTCAGGAGGCTGAGGCAGAATTGCTTGGAGCCAGGAGGCAGAGGTTGCGGTGAGCTGAGATTGCGCCATTGCACTCCAGCCTGGGCAACAAGAGCGAAACTCTGTCTCAAAAACAAAAAAAGGCCGGGCATAGTGGCTCACGCCTGTAATCCCTGCACTTTGGGAGGCTGAGGCGGGTGGATCACCTGAGGTCAGCAGTTCGAGACCAGCCTGGCCAACATGGTGAAGCCCTGTCTACTAAAAATACAAAAATTAGCCAGGCGTGGTGGTGGGCGCCTGTAATCCCAGCTACTCGGGAGGCTGAGGTAGGAGAATTTCTTGAACCCAGGAGTCAGAGGCTGCAGTGAGCCGAGATTGCGCCACTGCACCCCAGCCTGGGCAACAAAGCGAGACTCCATCTCAAAAAAAAAAAGAAAGAGTCTCACAGTTGGCCCATCATGAGATGGGGTCTCCACGCATCTCCACCACTGTTGCCAGCAGAGGACGCTGAAATTCTAGGGCTTTGCAAGAAAAGAGCTGGTTACTAGAGACTCCTTTTCAAGCAGCTTCCCAAATGTGGCTGGATTCTGAGCCGACTAATTGTCGTGTGATGTCAGGCCACAAAGGGTGGATAAATTCCAGTTTGTCTGGTACTGAGAAAAAAATAGGCCCTATATCTTAGACAGCCCTGATAAGGTGCCTCCATGGATATGAGTAATGGTCAGACCCAGGGGATGACCCAGGACCAAGAAAGCTGGACAATGGAAAGTCTGGAGCACTGTGACAGGGAAATTCTTCCCCTGAATTGCCTTTTCCTATTGAGATAAGATAGTACACAATAAAGCGCCAGGCTCAGAAGTGCTGCTGCCAATCCCAGCCAGAGCAGCCAGCACTCGGCCCGAGCTGAAGCACATCAGTGGCCGGGGCTGTCAGCACCTGTGTGGTCTCCAAAAGGTCAGCTCTGATGGGGACCAGTCCTAACTCCCACCATTCACCAACTGTGGGACTCCTATTCTTGTTCATAAAAAAAAAAAAAAGGAAAAAGAAAGAAAGAAAGTGTACTCCTCTTCTACTTGCTTTACTCTGTGGTGCCTCCAAAAACTAGAAACCATGCCAGGCGCGGTGGCTCACGCCTGTGATCCCAGCACTTTGGGAGGCTGAGGCAGGCGGATCACCTGAGGTGATCAAGACCAGCATGGCCAACATGGTGAAACCCCGTTTCTACTAAAAATACAAAAATTAGCTGGGCATGGTGGCGGGTGCCTGTAATCCCAGCTACTCAGGAGGCTGAGGCAGGAGAATCACTTGAACCAGGAAGGTGGAGGTTGCAGTGAGCTGAGATCGTGCTATTACACTCCAGCCTGGGCAACAAGAGCAAAACTCCATCCCAAAACACACACACACACACACACACACACACACACACACTCTCACACACACTCACACACAGAAAAAAACTAAAAGCAAACCATGAAAGGGGCTTTTCACTCCCAAATGCTGTAAAGGTATCAGTTATTATTACTTCCTCAGCATGAAGCAGTTAGTTTTGTAGATTCTCCCTCTTTTTTTTCTTTAAGACACAGGGTCTGGCTATGTTGCCCAGCTGTTCTCAAACTCCTGGCTCAACGATCCTCCCACCTTAGCCAGCCTAGTAGCTGGGACTACAGGCACGTGCCACCCAGCCCAGCTAGCATCCTCTGTTTTAGGTCTAGTTCCGTATTTCTTTAAAAGTCATCAGGATGTCTTTTAGGTCCTGAGTACATTTTTATTAAGAGATTGTATAAGTAAAGACCTTTGAACTTCTGAGAAGGCAGGATTGAGACACCTGAGATGCTCCACTGTCTCCTGAGTGAGCAGAGTGGCAGAGGCTGTTACCCTTTTAATAGCACCTTAACCGGGAAGTAGACCCCTTGTAGGCAAGCAGTGACTCGCTCACACTGTCACGAATGAGTCAGTGTCCCAGCCGAGCAGGGGCTGGCAGCCTCCTACTTCACGGGGTGGGAAGCAAGGCCCAGGCTCAGTCCTGGATATTGGTCTTGTCACATTAGGGGTGGTAGCGCAGAGCCCACAGCGTGGAAAGAAGCTGATGCCTTTGGATTGGTCTTCAGGAGGAGAGGATTGCGCTAATGGGCATGTGATACAGAGAAAGACTGTAAGTTAGGGTAAAGGAAAGCTTTCGTGTGGCCCTGTCTGAGCTGCAGTGGTTGCAGGGGCTCCCTGTTACGGGAGTAATTCCCACGCAGCCTCACCCCACCTATAAAGATGTTTTGGGCCAGGCACGGTGCCTCACACCTGTCATCCCAGCACTTTGGGAGGCCAAGGTGGGCGGATCATTTCAGGCCAGGAGTTTGAGACCAGCCTGGCCAACGTGGTGAAATCCCATCTCTACTAAAAATACAAAAATCAGTCGGGCATCGTGACGCACACCTGTAATCCCAGTTGGTTGGGAGGCTGAGGCAGGAGAATCAATGGAACCCAGGAGGCGGAGGCTGCAGTGAGCCAAGCTGGCACCACTGCACTCTCCCTGGGAGACAGAGCGAGACTCCATCTCAAAAAAAAAAAAAAGATGGTTTGGGGGAAGATGTTACCATTGACCAGAGAGTTGGATCAGATGGCATATCAAGACTTTTTCAATGTTAAAAATCTGATCTATGGGGCCAGCGTGGTGGCTCATGCCTGTAATCCTAGCACTTTGGTAGGCTGAGGCAGGCGGATCACGAGGTCAGGAGATCGAGAACATCCTGGCTAACACGGTGAAACCCCGTCTCTACTAAAAATACAAACAAATTAGCCGGGCGTGGTGGCGGGTGCCTGTAATCCCAGCTACTCAGGAGGCTGAGGCAGGAGAATGGCGTGAACCTGGGAGGCAGAGCTTGCAGTGAGCTGAGATCGTGCCACTGCACTCCAGCCTGGGTGACAGAGCAAGACTCTGTCTCAAAAAAAAATTTTTTTTGAGCTATTTTTGCCTCACAATGAACTTGCATTAACCCACCTTCTGCTTAGTAGCCACATTCTGAGCTTTTTTTTTTTTTTTTTATTAATTTTTTGGAGAGACAGGGTCTTGCCCGGTTGCCCAGGCTGGATTACAGTGGTGCAATCACAGCTCACTATAACCTCAAATTGCTGGGCTCAATTGATGCTCCTGCCTCAGTCTCCCAAGTAGCTAGGACTACACGTGCACACCACAACACCTGGCTAACTTTTAATTTTTTTTTTTGAAATGGAGGCTCACTCTGTCACCCAGTCTGTGGTGCAGTGGCACGATCTCAGCTCACTGCAACCTCCGCCTCCAGGGTTCAATCAATTCTCCTGCCTCAGCCTCCTGAGTAGCTGGGACTACAGGTGCTCGCCACCACGCCCAGCTAATTTTTGTATTTTTAGTAGAGACGGGGTTTCACCACGTTGGCCAGGCTGGTCTCAAACTCCTGACCTCAGGTGACCCACCCATCTCAGCCTCCCAAAGTGCTGGGATTACAGGCGTGAGCCACCGTGCCCAGCAACTTTTAATTTTTTGCACAGTTGGGGGTTTCACTATGTCGCTAAGGCTGGTCTTGAATTCCTGGCCTCAAGGGTTCCTCCCGCCTTCGCTTCCCAAAGTGTTGGGATTACAGGCGTGACCCATTGCACCTGGCCCTTTTGGAGCTTTAGCTTCCTCAGCGGCAAAATGGGATTATTAATATCTACCCTACTTATCTCAGAGGATCATAATAAGGATCAACAATGATAATAAAGTATTCCTGGGAAAATCATGCATGTTGTTCTCACGTTTCTCTCAGTATCTGTGATCCACAGGTAGAGGGTGACCAGGTGAGTAGCTGGACCAGCTGTCCCATGGGTCAGAGTAAAGATCCCATTTACTCATGGGGTTGGCATTAAATCACCTTTCACTGGCCATCCCCCGAACATGGTTACCGCTTTACCCTTTGACTTCTCCGTCCCTCTGTCTTCACTCCTCCCATCTTCCTTTCCCTTATGTTCATTGGACTGACACTTTCTGAGGGGTTACTATGTCCAAGGCACCCTGCTGGGGCAGGGGGAGCACAGGAATAACTCCCAGCCCTTGTGTGCAAGGGTATCTCAGCCCTGTAGGGAAAGCGCAGTGCCCGGGAGGAGAGGCCAGGAGGAGGCGGAGGCCAGACGGGGGGAGTGTTCACCAAGAAGACGTGGCTTCATGGGCCTGGCTTTTAAGACCAGGTGATGATTCTCCAAGTAGAGAAGGCAGGGGGAAGGGTAAGAACAGAGTGCCTGGATGTTTGCTTGTCTGCCCCAGGCCTTACCCAACTCCTTCCTTGGCACGTTCTCTTGCCTGTTGAGCAACATCCCCTCTGTGACAGGAGAGGAGTTCTGCCCAGGTCTCGCATGCAGCTTGTTCCTAAGCAAGAGAATTGAAAACTAGAAGTTGTTGTTGGAAATGAAACCGCCATTGCAAAACTGTAAGTGGGACAGTGAAAGAGACTTGACCTAACCGACTCCATCTTGCTTCTAACCTCCAAGCTGTCCTTGTTCATCCCTGGGCGAAGGTGAACTAACTTTGGGAGAAACTTAGTTTCTACTTTAAAACGAAGAGGACAGCTGCTCTTTCCCAAAACAAACCTCCTTCTTGCCTGGGGACTAGACTGTCTTTGTAGGACAAACAAATTAGCCAAGACATTAGAAATTATGGTTTAGGAGTCACAGGGCTGGAGGCTACAAGATTCTGACCCTCCCTAAACTGCTCCTAAGATCAGTGCTTGAGATATTTTGCAGACTCCGCACTTGATGCATCAGCTGGCACCACCCAGATGGATAAACTGGCTCATCTGATCTTGTGGCCCCGACCCAGGAACTGACTCAGCGCAAGAAGACAGCTCTGAGTCCCTGTGATTCCATCCCTGACCAATCAGCACTCCCAGCTCACTGGCTCCCCCCACCCACCAAGTTGTCCTTAAAAACTCTGCTCCCAGGCCCGGCACGGTGGCTCACACCTGTAATCCCAGCACTTTGGGAGGCCGAGGCGGGCGGATCACGAGGTCAGGAGATGGAGACCATCCTGGCTAACATGGTGAAACCCCGTCTCTACTAAAAATACAAAAAAAAAATTAGCCGAATGTGGTGGTGGGCGCCTGTAGTCCCAGCTACTCAGGAGGCTGAGGCAGGAGAATGGCGTGAACCCAGGAGGCGGAGCTTGCAGTGAGCCGAGATCGCGCCACTGCACTCCAGCCTGGGCAACTCCGTCTCAAAAAAAAAAAAAAAAAAACAAAAAAACTCTTCTCCCCAAATGCTGGGGGAGACTGATTTGAGTAATAATACAAATAATACAGCCTCGGCCTCCCGCACAGCCGGCTCTGAGTGGATTGCTCTTACTCTGCTGCATTCCCCTGTCTTCATAAATAGGCTCTGCTTGGGTAGCAGGCAAGGTGAGACAGTGCTGCCTGCTCACTGGGGCCATGCCTGTGACTGTGAGATAACACAGTAATTTTCAACCCAGGTTGTGCACCAGAATCACCTGTGGTTTGTTTTTGGTTTTGATTTAATTCAGGTTTCCTGGCCCCACTCTTCATGTATTCTGATTCAGTGGATCTGGGATGAGGCCCCTATAATCGGTATGATTTGCTTTCACAAATTTAGAGGGAGAAAGAATGTCCTGTAATTTTTGTTTTCCAGTTCTGCACTCAAGAGGGCACATGTTTTATTGCAGGATGCCCAGAATCCCCTGTTGAAGCTTCCACCTACCCTGAGTTTTCTGAGAACCCTAAAGGCGTATTAAGTTCTAAAAAGTGAAGAAGCTGGCCGGGCACAGTAGCTCACACCTGTAATCCCAGCACTTTGGGAGGCTGAACGGGGCGGATCACCTGAGGTCAGGAGTTCATGACCAGCCTGGACAACACCGTGACCCCATCTCTACTAAAAATATAAAAATCAGCTGGGCATGGTGGCAGGCACCTGTAATCCCAGCTACTCAAGAGGCTGAGGCAGGAGAATCGCTTGAACCTGGGAGGTGGAGGTTGCAGTGAGCCGAGATCGTGCCACTGCACTCCATCCTGGGCGACAGAGCGAGACTCTGTCTCAAAAAAAAAGAAAAAAAAAGCAAAGTAGCTGCCGTGGAATTAGTCTGGCTTCCACTCCCAGAGGGGAGAGAATGGACAGTAAGCAGGTGCCTATTTTTCTTTCCTACGCTTCACTTTCCTTATCTGTGAAGTGAGAAGAAAAGTATTTCCCACCTCAGAAGACTGCAGTGAAGGCTGAAAGAGCGCAGAGGCCGTGACAGCACATAGTAAGTGTTGATAAATGAAGGCTATTGCCATGAAGGCAGCAAGGCCTCCTGGTAGGGGTGTGGGCTCCAGAGCCAGACTGCCTGGGTTCGCAGACTGGCAGCCACTCTAATTGTGTAGCCTTCATGCCTCCATTTCCTTCTCTCTACAGTGGGGGTGATAATGACTTCCTCACAGAACTGTTATTAAGTGAATTAATAAGTGTAAGGCACGTTGATCAATGCTGGGCAAATAACACCAAATAACTATTAGCAGTTATGGTTACCTCTGCTGTGACCGCTCACTGCCTCATGGTGTCACTGTCGGTCACTGGTCCTGCCCCGTCCTTAGCTTATACCCTGCAGCTGCTCCTAGCAGCCTTGCAGGGCAGCTGTGCCTCTTCAAGAAGAGACCACCTCCCCCTCCTTCTTGCTAATCCTGGCCAAGGAATCCCTACTTGGGCTCCTAAGTTCACCTATACAGCCTCCTCCTGGGACACCAGCGGGCTCTGGAATGCTGTGTCAGACCCCATTCCAGCCTCACCAGCACAGAGAGCCAGAACCTCCACGCTCTTGCCCACTCCTCCCCAGAGATCCACCCCAGGGTCTGCAGCTTTTCTTTGGCCACCTTGGAGCCTAAGCGTCTGAGAGCACCCCTTTCTCGAAACACTGAAGCGATTCTTCTAAAGGGAATTACCACAGTAAGTCCTGGGATCCCCAGTCCCCACTCTGTTCAGATGGCTGCCCTCTGTGCCTCCAAGTGACTTAGTTGGGAGATTTCCTTACCAGGTGTCAACATTACACTTCTGATGGCACCACTGACTGGGATTCCAAAGCCATTTTTTGCTTCTTAGAGAAGCGGGGTGGGGAAAGCCCGTATGTCTAATCTCTGCTGGGAACCGTATTATGTGTAACTTTAAAAAACCCCAGGCATGATTGCAACATGCAGCCAAGGAAGAGAATCACTGAGGTAGGAAGACTGAGACCTAATGGTTATTAAAACCCCTGCACGAGTGGGAGGCTGTGTGTTGATTCCCTTGAGGCTGCCATCCCTCGGGACATTTCAATTCTAGAACGCTGGCACTAAGTCGGTGGTTAGAGATCAGCTGGCTCAATGATTCTCCAGTTCAGTGGGCAGCAGAATCGCCGGAGTGCTCTGCTTCTCATACAGCTTCTCAGGTCTTAGCTCCTGATCGGCGATGCTGATTCAGTGGGATGGAGGGGGAGGAGTGGGAGAATTCCCAGATTGCAGTGAGATGCATGGCAAGGAACCCTGGGCGGGGAGGGTGTGGGCAAGGTGGGCGAAGGGCTGCCTGCACAGTCATGCCTAGGCAGGGAGTTATGAGAAGCAAGGGCAGCATCTCAGAGGGGCTCAGATGTGAGGGAATTGTCATCAGAAGCTGGAAAAAACCACAGTTGTCAAAGTTAATTGCCAAATCTCTCTCCAAATAATATATCCCCTGTCTGACTATCAGGGCCTATTTTCAGATGGAAGAAAATGTGTGTCCAAAGCAGGAATCCCAAGATCAGAACCCTCTGTGGGAGCGGAGGTGAACCCTTGGGAGTGGAAGCTGGGAGACAATTGCTGCCGATGGTCAGTGAGGAAAGCCTTGGGTTCCAATGACCTCATGGCTCTTTTCTGTCGCCGGTGACAGGACACTCCCTTCCCCTCTGCCCACCTCCACCCACAGGCATATCAGACAGATGACCACATGAGAGCACGGGAAAAGTGTTCCCCGTCGATAACACACATTCTCACGTGCTGCCGCTGCCGCCACCGTCCGACCTCATCCCCCAAATGTCCCGTGATGTCGGGCTGAGTAAGGCAGGGTGAGGTCACCCCAGAGCTTGTGCTCTTTTTCCCTGGAGACCCAGGAATTTTTGAAAAGTTGCATAAGAGCAAATGCCTGGTCATGCCTTGAATTCTTTGTGTGAAACCTTTAGCTCCGGCAGCCCAAGTCTCATTTGTCCCCTAATTCACGGTGTGTGACTTTGTTTTTCTGAGCGGTGTTCACCAGGAGAGGTAAAAGAATACTTCCTTATCTCCTCAGAGGGGTCAGCAGGGCAGCCTGATCGGCCATGAAGCAGGGAAGAGCTGGATCAAACTAGGCTCAAAAGCTGCCAGCTCCAGAGCCCACGCCTCAGAAGGAATCTTCTCCCACGGCAGTGCATTCCGGCAGGGGGTGTGTCCCTGAGGGGTCCCCTTACACCTAAAGTGGTTGTGCGTCCTTCAAAGTTAGTGATAAAGAGCCCAGAGCCTCCTTGGTATTACCATGCACAACGATATGCAGAGATCACCAAAAACAGCCCTTTCCCCCTCATGATCATGCTCTCCAGCCTCTGACCCTCCCCAGTTTTCTCAGGCCTCCTACTTGACTAAATATTTGGGAAGTGAAACAATAGCTCACTAAAGCAGCGGTGGGCAATTACTGGAAAATCACGCGATTGTCCGAATTGAACCAATTTGTCAAAGACCATTTTCCTTTCACTCATCACCTCCCCCACACCCCACGATAAGATAGGGTCCCTAGAGCACAATAATCCTTTCCTGAGATACAATTTAGAGGCTCCTGAGAAAAGAAACAAAAGTGAGGCTAATTTTGGCTTTTCTGAGACTAAAGAAAAGCACACAGGCAGGCCCTGTCCTGCTCGAGGAAGCCAGGGTGGGCCTCGTTTCGTCCCTCCAGGGTATCTGTTCGGTCACCAGGGGATTTGGAGAACAATGCAAGGGTGGCGAGGGGGAGATGGGAACCGCGTCCTGGCCCTGGCTGCAGTGACTGAAGCCTTGCCTGGGCTCTGAAGAGATCTCTGCCGTGACAGCCATGGCTTCAGACTTAAACATTTTTTAACTGCAAATTTATCACCACCCTTCCCCAGCCGAATTAGTTTTTATTTTTTTTTATTTTTTATTTTTTTGAGACAGAGTCTCACTCTTATTGCTCAGGCTGGATTGCAATGGTGCAATCTCGGCTCACTGCAACCTGCGCCTCCCGGGTTCAAGTGATTCTCCTGTCTCAGCCTCCCGAGCAGCTGGGACTACAGGCACCCGCCATCACGCCTGGCTAAAAGTTTCCCCATAAACCTTTCACCTACTGGTGTTTTGGAGTTTGATGAATATTTACTCATTCTTTCTGCACTTAATAACTCTGCGTCTAGCCCAAAGAGGCAGGTATTATTATCTACAGATGAAACTACAGATTGAAAGGCTGACACTTGTCCAGGTCACACAGTGTGATAATAGCAGAGGCTGTGTCATGGAAACAGAGGGCCTGTTTTCCTGGAAGAAAACATTTTCACTCTGCTTGCCACCATGACTTAGCTGTTGGGAAGCAGCAGGCCTCACTTCTAGGGAACTCCACTGGGCACAGGGGCACACCTGTCTGAGGTTTGGCTCCTGCCTTCTCGTCATCCCAGGAAGGAGAAGAGACAGTACATTCTAGGCAACGCTTCCTCTCTTGTGGGCCAGCTCTGCTTGTGCTTCGGGCCCTTCAGTCTCACTCCCATGTCTCCCAAGCCCTTTCATATCTTGTCTGCTGGTTTTCCCTGCCCTTGTGTTCCAGCTCGAGCTGCCTCGGGCGTCCCCAGCTGCACTCTCCCATCCAGAAAGGCAAAGAGGCAGGAAAGCTTTCAACAGCAGGTGGAGGAGGTGATGAGAAGGAAAAATGTTAGACTTCCAGTTGTCTTGGGCGTCAATGGGACAGCTGCAGAGATGCTTCAGCATTTCACTGTAGTGTGACAAAATGGAAACTCCTGCTGCTTCATGCCCAGCATTTCACATCACAACACATGCATGCTTGTGGCTTTCTGTTGACAAAGGGGAGACAGACTCTTTTCATCCAAATCCACGATGTCATGTAGACTTCTTTTCAGCTTAGCTCAGTGGAGAAGCATTTCCGAAGCCCCGCGGTGGTTTCACTACCCCTTCGCAGTCTGCTCGCGATCCATTTGCGGCCACAGACAATCTGCTTCTGGAAACCATGCGTCTAGTAGATGGGTGGCAAGCGAAGTGTCCAGTTTAGCCACAGGTCTTTGTGTGGCTGTGCTTTGAGGGTGCAGTGGATGTTTCTCTCTTGGGAAATGATAAATTCCACCCTGTAGAAGGTTATTTGGGCTGATGGAAAATCTAACAGACCGCTTGGCTGGAATAAGCAGGACAGTGAACCCCCTCAGTCAGACCTGAGCCTTTACCAGTCGCCTGCCCTTCAACTTTCTGTCAATATTGGCCAAATTTCTCTTCCTTCAAAGCTGAATTTGTTGGCATGACAAAAAATAATATATTTTTTTTGAGACAAGATCTTGCTCTGTCACCCAGGCTGGAGTGTCGTGGCACTATCTCGGCTCACTGCAACCTTCACTTTCCAGGCTCAGGTGATTCTTCTGCCTCAGCCTCCCTAGTAGCAGGCATTTGCCACCACGCCCAGCTAATTTTTGTCTTTTTAGTAGAGACAGGTTTTCGCCACGTTGGTCAGGCTGGTCTCGAATTCCTGACTTCAGGTGACCCACCTGCCTGGCCTCCCAAAGTGCTGGGATTACAGGCATGAAGCACGGCGCCTGACCAAGAAAAATAAAATTTATTAAGAACTAGAAACCAAATTTCTCTTCTTATAAGAACACTAGTCTGAATTAGGGCCCACCTTAACAGCATATATATGTGTGTGTGTGTGTGTATTTTTTTTTTTTTAAACAGAGTTTCGCACTGTCACCCAGGCTGGACTGCAGTGGTGCCATCTTGGCTCACTGCAACCTCTGCCTCCTGGGTTCAAGCGATTCTTGTGCCTCAGCCTCCTGAGTAGCTGAGGTTTACAGGTGTGCATCACAACTAAATTTTTGTAGTTTTTAGTAGAGATAGGTTTTCGCCACATTGGTCAGGCTGGTCTCGAATTCCTGACCTCAAGCCTGACCAGTCTACCAGGCTCGGCCTCCCAAAGTGCTGGGATTACAGGTGTGAGCCACTGTGCCCAGCCCCATTTTTTTTTTTTTTTTTTTTTTTTAAGACAATCTCTGGTTCTGTCGCCCAGGCTGGAATGCAGTAACACCATCTCGGCTCACTGCAAACTCCACCCCCCAGGCTCAAGCCATCCTCCCACCTCAGCCTCCTGCACCACCATACCCAGCTAATTTTTGTATTTTTCGTAGAGCCAGGGTTTCTCATGTTGCTCAGGCTGGTCTCGAACTTATGAGCTCAAGCCATCCATCTGCCTTGGCCTCTCAAAGTGCTGTGATTACAGGTGTGAGCCACCACACCTGGCCTTAACAGCTTCATTTTAACCTAAGCACCTCTAAACTGTATCTCCAAATACAGTTGCTTGAGGTACAAAGTGTTAAGCTTGAACAACTGAGTTTTGGAGTACACGATTCAGCTCACAGCAAGGCCTGGATGGTCTTTCACCTACTCTCTCTGCCTTCAGCCTTTCCTTCCTTGAAACCAGCCTCCAGAGCAATCGATGGGCCTGCAGCACATTTGTGATCATGTGAATGCATCTGCTGCTGAAAGACTTTCCACCTTCTGCAGGGGGCATTGTGACGGTCAGTTTTTATTTTTTTTGAGACGGAGTTTCACTCTTGTTGCCCAGGCTGGAGTGCAATGGCACGATCTCGGCTCACCACAACCTCTGCCTCCCAGGTTCCAGCGATTCTCCTAACTCAGCCTCCCGAGTAGCTAGGATTACAGGCACCTGCCACCACACCTGGCTAATTTTTTATTTTTAGTAGAGATGGGGTTTCTCCACATTGGTCAGGCTGGTCTCGAACTCCCGACATCAGGTGATCCGCCCACCTCAGCCTCCCGAAGTGCGAGGATTACAGGCGTGAGCCTCCGTGCCCAGTGTGATGGTCAATTTTATGTGTCAACTTGGCTAGGCTACTGTCCCATTATTCAATCAAACCCAAATCTAGGCATTGCTGTGCAGGTATTTTATAGATGTGATTAAAGTCCATAATCAGTTGAGTTTAAGGGAGATTATGCTAGATAATCTGAATGGGCTTGGTTCAATCAGACCTTGAAAGGCCTTCAGAGCAGAGCTGAGGGTTCTCTGAAGAAATTTCATCTGTGGGCAGCAGCGTTTGGTAATGCCTGAGAAAGTTATACCTTGCTTTTTCTGGTCTGCCCTTCAGACATCAGATTTGCCTGCCCAGTCCCCACAATCACACAGGCCAATTCCTTGCAGTAAATCTCTTAATATTTATCTCCTATTCATCTTTGTCTTGGTTATAGTCTGGCTAATACAGGCTTTGGTTCTGAAAGGGGTTCTAGAAGAATAGAATCTTAAAAATGAGTTCTTCTTTATCTATTTATTTATTTATATTTTAAGATAGGGCAAAACCCCATCTCTACTAAAAATACAAAGATTAGCTGGGTGTGGTGGCACATGCCTGTAATCTCAGCTACTCAGGAGAATCGCTTGAACCTGGGAAGCAAAGGCTGCTGTGAGCCGAGATCACACCGCTGCACTGCAGTCTGGGTGAAAGAGTGAGACTCTATCTCATTAAAAAAAAAAAGTGGGGAAAGAAAAGGATGAGTTTAGGGCTTCAAATTCCTAGCTCATGTTTTGCATAAATGATCTGAAAGCTTCTCCGTCTGCCCTGAGAAAAACTCTTATCTCCTGTGGTTACGGGACTGAGATTTCTGAAAACAAAATCCAGGGTCTTATCCTCCAAGTTGCTGAATTCCAATGTAAATTCAATTCTCAATCTTGCAGGATCTTTTGTTAAAGCAAGGGCATTGACTGGGAAGGAATGGGATACTGATCATTGGAATTGGGACATATGGGCAGATCCTGATGAAGCTGGGATCATCAAACCCCTAAATTCTGCCAAGTCTTCTTTGCCAAAAGCAGCCTTTCCTGTCTGAGCAGATTGGCCACACTCTGCTGGTATAAACCTCAGAGGCCTCATCTAAGTTGCCTTCTCCTCAGGACCCACCCCTGCTGCTCCTCTTGTGCTGGGATTACAGTCGTGAGCCACTGCACACAGCTGAACAATTTATTTCTCACAGTTCTGGAGGCTGGAAAGTCCAAGATCCAGGTGCTGGCAGTTCTGGCACCTGGTGAATGCAGTCTCCTGGTTTGCACATGGCCGTCTTTTTGTGGCTCCTCACATGGTGAGAGAGAGCAGAGAGGGAGCAGGGTCTCTATGTCTCTTTTCTTAAGGAGTATTGATCCTTTTCACGAGGGCTCCGCCCTCACTACTTCCTAATACCATCACATTGGGGGTTAGAATTTCAACATATAAATGTTAAGGAGATACAAACATTTAATCCATAACATGGGCTATCACCAATGGATTGGCTGGATAGTCAGGGACTTAAAGGGAATGTAATTGGAAAGTTGGTGACAAGGAGGTCTGAAGAAGGAGTAAGCAGATAGACCTCTCTGAATAGGCAAAAATGTGAAGATACTTATGTTCTATGTGAGTGCTCAACAAATGGTAACCTCAGCAGAGAGAGAACTTAACAATAGGTGGATGGGATGACCCATTTTATGGATACCAGTCAGCCTCTTTCCCCAGCCAGTTCTGTCATTGCCCACTGGGCTCATGAATAAAGTGGACATGGCGGCAGGGATGGAGGCTGTGTGTGGGCCCAGCAGCTTGGGCTTCCAGTCACCAAGGCTGACCTGGCTGCAGCCAGTGCTGAGTGCCCAGTCTGCTGGCAGCAGAGAGACCCTGATAGGACCCTAGGGTTATCAGACAGCTACCTGGTGGCAAATTGATTACACTGAATCATTTCCATCATAGAAGGGCCAGCACTTTGTTCTTACCAGAATAGCTACTTACTCCGGATACAGATTTGCCTTTCCTGTAGACATGTTTCTGCTAAAATGACCATCCATGGATTTATAGCACGCCTTATCCACCATCATGACATCTCACACAATACTACTTCTGATCAGAGAACTCAATTCGTGTGGCAATGAGCCCCAGCTTACGGAACTCAGAATCTTTCCATGTTCCCCATATCCTCAAGCAACTGGCTTGACAGAGTGGTAGGATGGCCTTGAAATTGCTTTTGTTTATTTTTAAATTAGAGACAGGGTCTCACTATGTTGTCCAGGCGGGTCTCAAACTCCTGGGCTCAAATGGGGAATTACAGGTGTGAGCCACTGTACCTGGCCAGAATGGGCTTTTGAAGACTCAATTACAGTGCCAACCAGGTGGCAATACCTCATGGGGCAAAGTCCTCTAGGAGGCTGGATAGTCTCTAAATTAGTGTCTAATACATACTACTGTTTCTTCCATAGCCTGTTTAGAAGGGCACATTTTCTAGCAGTCCTTCTTATAAGAAACAGAAAGAAGAAATAAGTATATATGTGGGATGAGTCCCTCCCAACGTTCCAAGATAAGTATTTGAGGAATGTGATGGTCTTTTTTATGTGTTAACTTGGTTAGGCTACATTCCCCAATTATTTACTCAAACACGAATCTAGATGTTGCTGTGAAGGTACCATATTTTATAGATGTGACTAAAGCCCATAATCATTGACTTTGGGTAAGAACAGTTATCCTAAATCATCAGATAATTCAAATAGGTGAAGGGTTTTTTGTTTTTGTTTTTCTTTTCAGATAGAGTTTCACTCTGTCACCTAGGCTGGAGTGCAGTGGCACAATCACAGCTCACTGCAGCCTCCACCTCTCGGGCCCAGGTGATCCCCTGCCTTGGGCTCCCCAGTGGCTGGGACTACTGGTGCACGCCACCACGCCAGGCTAATTTTTTTTTTTTTTTCCCAGACAGAGTCTCGCTCTGTCACCCAGGCTGGAGTGCAGTGATGTGATCTTGGCTCACTGCAAGCTCCACCTCCTGGGTTCACGCCATTCTCCTGCCTCAGCCTCCCAAGTAGCTGGGACTACAGGCGCCTGCCACCACGCCCGGCTAATTTTTTGCATTTTTTTAGTAGCGACGGAGTTTCACCTTGTTAGCCAGGATGGTCTCGATCTCCTGACCTCATGATCCGCCTGCCTCGGCCTCCCAAAGTGCTGGGATTACAGGCGTGAGCCACCGGGTGGAAGATCTTAAGAGCAGGGCTGAGATTTCCCTGAGGAAAAGAAATTCCACCTGAGAGCTTGCCTGTCCTTCCTGATGGCCTGCCCTGGGGCTTTCAGACTTACCTAGCCATCCCCCACCATTGCATAAACCAATTCCTTGCACGGAACCTCTTCATATATCAGCATACATATCCTACTTGCTCTGTTTCTGCAGTTTGAACCCTGGTTGGTGCAAACATAAAAACCTTTCTCTTTAAAGCCTCTCCCATTTCCTACCTTCCCATCCACAGTAGGAACCCAAGAATTAGGCAGGAACATGTGGGCATAATTTCCCCGAGTTAATGGAAAAGCACATTGTGATAAAGACCTAGGGTTGAGAAGGCAGCGGGACCTCTGTTCTACAAAGTGAAAGATTAAAGCTGTGTTGACAAAAGGAATGCGAGGTACTTATGTAGCCCCTTTGAAAGTTAACTAATCCTTGAGGTGCAAGATGGGTCTAATTTTTTTCGTAACATATTTGGGGGAGAGCAAACTGCACTTTGAAATGGGAGTCTCTTTTATCTTGAATGTCCTTTATGTCCACTCTTGGGTCTCAGAGCTACCTCTTCTCTGTACCCAGTGGCAGAAAGTGAGGACAGCAGAGAGAGATGCTGGAGGCTGCACAATTTGTAGGGACAAGAGAGAACTAGGGCCAGGAGATTTCTGATAACAGTGTTGGTGACTCAGAAAAATGGGGTTGGGAGATGCAGGGACCCCACTAGTGCTACAGAAGAAAGGGGGAATACGAGAAGGGAGAAAGGCCAGCATTAGAGAAGGAAGGGACAGCCACGTGGTGTAGGGCAGCTCAGTGAGGTCCAGACTTTTGCTCAGGGCAAAAGGACAAAGTCTCAGACAGGGGACACAATGTCTCGCTTCCCACACTTCCAACTCTGTAGGGTTCACGGTCATCATTGGAGCTTGGAGTACACATCTGCTCACCTTGTTCAGGTGCTGAAGTCTAAAATAGGAAAGGACTTTTCACAAGATGGCACTCAAGGTGAAGAAGGAAGCTCCTGCCCCTCCTCAAGCCAAAGTCAAAGTGAAGGCTTTGAGGGCCAAGAAGGCAGTGCTGAAAGGTGTCCACAGGACAAAGCCTCCCACGCACCTGCCCATTCCCCAGACACCAGTCATCCACCTCTGGTGGCCCAAGACACTGTGACACCAGAGGTAGCCCAAATATCCTTGGAAGAGTGCCCTCAGAAGAAACAAGTTTGACCACTGTGCCAGCCTCAAGTTCCCACTGACCCTGAGGTGACTGCGGGACTAAGGTCTCTGGAGAATGAGCAGGTGCGTGGGAGGCTTTGTGGTTCTCATCCAGGAATAAAGAGTATAAAGGGGCCATTGGTGGCTGGGTACGGTGGCTCACGCCTGTAATCCCAGCACTTTGGGAGGCCAAGGCGGGGGGGATCACCTGAGGTCAGGAGTTCAAGACCAGCCTGGCCAACATGGTGAAACTCCATCTCTACTAAAAATACAAAATTAGCCGGGCATGGTGGTGCAGGCCTGTAGTCCCAGCTACTCAGGGGGCTGAGGCAGGAGAATCGCTTGAACCTGGGAGGCAGAGGTTGCAGTGAGCCAAGATCGTGCCATAACACTCCAGCCTGGCAACAGAGTGAGACTCCGTCTCCAAAAAAGAAGCCGGCGGGAGGGGGGGTGGTCATTGGCGCTGCTGGAGAAGCAGCCACGAAGACAGAAGGCAACACACTGTGTTCACTGTGGATGTTAAAGCCGCTCCATGACATCAGCGTGGCCAAGGCCAACACTGAGTCGACCTGATGGAGAGAAGAAGGCATGTGTCCACTGGCTCCTGATGACCATGCTTTGGATGTTGCCAACAAAATTGGGATCATCTAATCTGAGTCCGGCTGGCTAATTCTAAAGGTATATATGTATCTTTTCACCAGAAAAAATACAAATAAAATACAATAGAAAAGGGAAAACCCCCTTCTCCAAGATCAGGGAATTAGAAACACCTTCTCTGAGGCTGCCGAGGGTGCAGGAAAGGGGACAAAAGAAAAGCGTCCTTTGCAGAGTGATCCAGAGAGCAGACAGTAAATGGAAGTTACAAGGTTAAAGATTTCAGCTTTCCCAAGAAACACCTTTTCTTTTTTGAAATGGAGTCTTGTTCTGTCACCCAAGCTGGAGTGCAATGGCGCAATCTCGGCTCACTGCAAGCTCCGCCTCCCGGGTTCATGCCATTCTCCTGCCTCAGCCTCCCGAGTAGCTGGGACTACAGGCGCCCGCCACCACGCCCGGCTAATTTTTTGTATTTTTAGTAGAGATGGGGTTTGGTCTCGATCTCCTGACTTCGTGATCCACCCGCCTCGGCCTCCCAAAGTGCTAGGATTACAGACGTGAGCCACCGCGCCCAGTCAAGAAACACCTTTAAAATGCTCTTTACAAATGAAGAGAAATGGGCTGCCTCGGGAGGGAGGGAGTTTCTTGTCCCCGTAGGTGTTAGTTGACACAGGGTGACCACCTAGGAAGGGTGGCATGGGAAGGATTCAAGCAGTGACCTCTAAGGCCCTAGTCAACAATATACTTTTCTATTTATTGAAAGACTTAGATATGAAGATAACTAAGAATATTTGGCACTAGGACTATAAAATATGCTATTATAAGCTCAGAATTAAAACTCATCATAGGGAGACAGAGCTGGGCAGATTTTTTTTTTTTTTTAAGAACGAGGTCTCACTATATGGCCCAGGCAGTTCTTGAACTCCTGGGCTCAAGCTATCCTCCTGCCTCTGCCTCCCTAAGAGCTGCGATTACAGGCATGAGCCACCACGCCCGGCCAGGACAGGATCTTTAAAATAATCTTGTCTAATGTCCCTCTTACCCTCCCCTCCAATTTTATATAAGTGAGAAGATACCCAGAAAGAAATGACTAACTCCAGATGACACCACTAAAAAGTAGATGTGGGTTAGAACCTGGAACTTGTAGCCATGCTCCATCCATTTCTTGACGTCTTCTTTTCGAGTCTCTTTATCAAAGCTGCCCAGCAATATCTGGAAAGTTACCAGGAAAAAAATAATGGAAACAATTAAACCTTGACAAATGACAGCTTCTTCAGATATGGTTTAAACACAAAGCACTATAAGGAACTCAACTGCTCAAACTCCTTGATAACATCAAGGAAAAGGAGTCATTTCACATAAATCTCAGAGATGATGTCATCGAAACATACAAGGAGCGAGTGGAAGTTACAACTCATCCTGAAGGAAATGATTCTTATAAATAGTTTTGATCTGGAGATACCATTTGGCGTCTTAGAATCGTAGACTCTTGAAATAGGAAGGCCTACCGCAGAGACTATCAGATCCAGGGCGTGCTGGCCGCACGGTGTCACCAAGGTCAATGCCACTCTCCACTTGGCTTCTATAGGACTTTGTACTGGCCACTACGGCAGTATTTTGCACATGAGAGCACACCAAATTGAATGGAAGGTTTTTCTTCCAAAATTTAA
Source organism: Nomascus leucogenys (assembly GCF_006542625.1). Lineage (NCBI taxonomy): Eukaryota > Metazoa > Chordata > Mammalia > Primates > Hylobatidae > Nomascus > Nomascus leucogenys. The sequence goes on along the minus strand of NC_044391.1, from coordinate 115,511,065 downwards.
AAAAAAAAAAAGTTTTTTTTCTGATGATAAGAAAAACATGCTTATTTGTGAAACTTCAAATAGTACAGAGAAGTATAAAGAACACTTACCAGAAATCGCACTGCCCAGAGGTAACCACTGCGAGCGTTTTGATGACTGCCATTCCGTTTTCTCCAGGCACATGTTTACACACATCCATATTTTGGCAAAGTTGGGACCAGAGTACAAAGGCAGTTTGTCGTACTCTTCTTTACACTGAACTATTTATTTATTTATTTATTTATTTATTTATTTATTTATTTATTTTTGAGACAGAGTTTCGCTCTTGTTGTGCAGGCTGGAGTGCAGGGGCACAATCTCGTCTCACTGCAACCTCCACCTCCCGGGTTCAAGCGATTCTCCTGCCTCAGCCTCTGGAGTAGCTGGGATTACAGGTGTGCGCCACCACGCCCAGCTAATTCTTGTATTTTTAGTAGAGATGGGATTTCACCATGTTGGCCAGGCTGGTCTCGAACTCTTGACCTCAGGTGATCCACCTGCCTTGGCCTCCCAAAGTGCTGGGATTGCAAGCATGAGCCACTGTGCCTGGCCCTACACTAAATCATTTATATAGACCTACAATTTCATTTTAATGGCTGCATAGTAGACCGTTATATGACGAGAACTTCATATAGTCAACCACACTCTGATTGATTGATCGATTAGGTGTTCTCAGTGTTTTACTAACTTGGGGGGTTAGTTCCTACTTTAGGGAAAGAGGTCATCTTGGCCACCCTTGGGAATGTGAATTAACTTTGGAAACTAAAAGCACTTTGCTTCCTCCGAAGTAGTGAGTGTTTGGGGGTGATTGCGGGACTAAGGTCTCTGGAGAATGGGCAGGTGGGTGGGAGGCTTTGTGGTTCTCCAGGATAAAAGAGTATAAAGGGGCCATTGGTGCTGCTGGATGAAGCTGCCATACTCCAGGGGAAGGCCTTAAGGATATGTCAGTGCCTGGAGCCCGTCCTGACCCTGGCTGACTTCCAGGTCGGCTTGCGACCCTGCCCCGGCTAACCTACCTCTGGAAAGAGCCAGAATTGAGGACTGGACCAGTCCCTGGTCCAAGGTCCAGCTTACCCAGGCCAGTTGCTGCTCTGCAACCAGAACTCCACTTGTGGCTCCAGCAAGGGACACGGCTGCATGATGCTCACTAATGAAGGCCAAAGCGTTACCCACTTCTGGGCATTGGCAGATCACCAAGGCAACTGCTACTGTCACCAACCCTTCCCCTTACACGTGCAGTGACAGACAGCACCATCAATGAATCCCCACTGGTGCTATGGAGGGTGGAGACGGAGGGGCTCTGGCACCCAAACTCTGGGGACGTCCTGGGATATAAAAGTGCCACCACCAATACCTCCAGCTGAGGGGAGGTGACAATGCCACAGTGAATACCTTTTTGACATACGTCTTTACATATGTATCCAAGTATCTCCTCCATATAAACTCCTTTAAGTGGCATTACTACATCTGTGGGAAAATGTGGAACAAATCTTGCAGCAATGCTGGCTGGTGCCTGGGAAGGACCAGCTGGCCCGCTGCTGAGAACCTTCACGGGGCAGCAACTTGTGACAGACGTAGCCGCTGTTCAGAGTCTGGCCTTGTAGGTTCAGTGCTCCATAGTCAATGGGACTCCCAAAGCTGACTCACTCGGAGACTGGAGGGGACAGAGCAGAATGTCCAGCGATGAGTTTATAATGAAATGGATAAATGCTGGGAGAAGCAGGCATTTGAGTCAGCCTTGAACCCTGGAGGCAGAGGTTGCAGTGTGAGCCAAGATTGCGCCACTGCACTCCAGCCTGGGCAACAGAGCAAGACTCCGTCTCAAAAAGAAAAAAATCACACCACAGTGCCCTATTTTTAAAAAGAGCCCATCCATATCTTACTTTTTTTTTTTTTTTTTGAGACAGAGTCTCACTCTGTCGCCCAGGCTGGAGTGCAGTGGCACAATCTCGGCTCACACTGCAACTCCCGCCTCCCAGGTTCAAATGATTCTCCTGCCTCAGCCTCCTGAGTAGCTGGGATTATAGGCACCCGCCACCATGCCTGGCTAAATTTTTGTATTTTTAGTAGAGATGGGGTTTCACCGTGTTAGCCAAGATGGTCTCGATCTCCTGACCTGGTGATCCACCTACCTCGGCCTCCCAAAGTGCTGGGATTACAGGCGTGAGCCACCGTGCCCGGCCCATATCTACTTTTCTTATTCATTTGTTCATTTATTCACTCAACTAATGATGGTTGAGTTCTGTACAGGTCCTGGGGAGACAGCAGGGAGTAAAATAGATACAATCCCTGCTGTCATGGAGTCCATATTCTGGTGGGAGAGAAAGACAATAGACATGTAATTAAATGAATACACAACGATTGTGTATTTATTTGAGTACATTGTTAATTAAATAGGACAATTTCTAACTGTAAAAATCTATATGTGGCCAGGCATGGTGGCTCACCCCTGTAATCCCAGCACTTTGAGAGGCTGAGGTGGGTGGATCATGAGGTCAGGAGTTCGAGACCAGCCTGGCCAACATGGTGAAACCCCGTCACTATTAAAAATACAAAAATTAGCTGGGCACGGTGGTGGTGTGCTCCTGTAATCCCAGCTACTTGAGAGGCTGAGGCAGGAGAATCACTTAAACCCGGGGGGGCAGAGGTTGCAGTGAGCCATGATCATGCCACTGCACTCCAGCCTGGCAAGAGTGAGACTCTGTCAAAAAAAAGAAAAAGTCAGGAGCAAGTGAAGAGAAACATGGATAAAATCCTGGGCTAATGTCACCGAAAACCTCCTGGAGTACCATAGGTCTCAGCTGTGTGACTTCCCTCCTGCATCTCACCATGTGCTGAGATTTGCTGGAAACGCCCAGGATGTTTAGGTGTGGTGCCCCCTGAAATGTTTCTTCCTTCAGGAGGGTGGAAAAGAACATAAATTTCATTGTCTTCTCAGCCAAAAAAGAAAAAAAGAAATCCCCTATGGCCTGATGCAATTAAAAAAAAAAATCCATGTGATGTAATACCCCAGGATCTCAGAGATTAGACATAGAAACCCAGGTCGTGTCCCAGAAGGGAAGAGTGAGGGAGGAAGAACGCTTTTCAGGGATTGATAGGGTGAATGACTGGAAGTTTCTACAATGGAAAAAAAAAAAGGCTGGGTTATCATTCCTGTCATTGCTATTATTGTTGTTGTTATCAAAAACATGTAAATAGTCCTCTTAAATTATTGTCCCTCTTAAACAATAAAGGTGATAACAGAGATTTCTTTGGGTATTTGCAAACCCAAAGAGAATACTGTTATTCACCAGCAGCTTTGCTTTAAGGGACCCAGCAATGATTGTGGGATCCAGACAATTCCAGGGGAAGGTCTAGGTGTGTTATTTGAGTGACTGAAGAGGGTCAGAGGGCCCTTTAAAGAAACGGGTAGGGGAGGGGGGAGGGATAGCATTAGGAGATATACCTAATGTAAATGATGAGTTAATGGGTGCAGCACACCAACATGGCACATGTATACATATGTAACAAACCTGCACATGGTACACATGTACTTTAGAACTTAAAGTATAATAAATATATATAATATATATTAAAAAAACAGTCAAAACAAACAATAATAAAGTTCATACTTACACAGGCCAGAAAAAAAAAAAAAAGATACGGTTCTGGCAGAGTTGAAAAGGCACTTTCAAGGTGAGAAGGGGCCGTCTGAGCAGTTCGGGTGGTACACAGTGAGGAGAGATGGGGAGGGAAGAGAGGAGAGGGCAGAGGAGAGACGCGGCGGCATTAGACACTATGACCGGGCAGGAGGGGAGGAGGGTGAGAAAGATGGAGCTGCAAGATGTCTCTGAAAAGAAGACCTGAGTGATGGGTGGGATGGGGGTCACCTGAACTGTGACACAACATCTGTGTTAACCAGGGTTGTCGGCACCGGCTGTAGCCTGCCCTTCCCACTCCCAATCTCGGTTTTGGACACAACAAAAACTTACTTATTTCTCTTTCATTTCAAGGTAGGATGTGGGTGGAGCTGGTGGGGCCGGCGCTCTGACACAGCTGTCTTCCAAACTGGGCATCCTGGCTGTGCCCCTGTGTGTCTTCACCATCTTGGAATCCTTTGCTTCCAGCCAGGTGAACAGAAGAGAAAGCAAAGCTTTTCCTTCACCACCACGAACCGGAAGTGAGCCGTAACTTCTGTTAGCTTCTGTTGCTAGAAATTCATCCCACGGCCATTGCTAGGGAGCATAGGAGGGGCCTGCAGCCCAGGCCTTGTGTGGCCATTCAGGAAGCTGACCCGTCAGCAGGGAGGTGGTCACTGTAGGAGTTGGGAGGTGTTAGTCTCTGTGAGTAGAAGGGAGTTCCCTTGGGTGCCTCCTCACTCCAAATCACACCATGCTGTTCTGTCTGGAGAGTCCCTGGCTAGGCTTAGGGTTTGGGGGACACCAGGGACAACTGAGGCTCTGGCAGTCCCCCCTTGTAGACGGCAAAACCCTGTACTGCAGGTGCCTTGTTGTTTATTGGGGTAAGTGTGCCCTATAATACTCCTTCCAGCATGAAGATTTGAGGATGAATGTTCAGGGGCTCTGGATTCTTACCCTCTCTCCCCCACTACCTTACCCTCTGACCCCACAGGAGTCTCTTCTTCCTGGGCCTCGGCTTCCTGAGCTACAAAGACAATGGCCTGGTCTGCATGACCTTTAATGCTTTTCCAGGCATGAGAGTTTATGTCCCCTTAGGGACAAGCTTGAACCACCTCATTTCTGCATCTCCTGAGCTCTTGGAAAAGAGTGAGGCCTGGAAGAACTTCTGGGGTTACTGCTGTGAGCTTCAGCTCTACCTGATCCTACCTAAAATTGCATCATCAAAATCAGAGACTTCTTAAGCTCATCAGCTGCTTGCAGCCACTCAAAAAGTGCATGATCTGAATGGGCAGAGGGAGAGACCCAATGGCCTATGCCAGGGCTCAGATTTCAAGGCAGCCCAGTATTCTGCCTCTGTGAGATCCAGGTGTGAGCAAGGCCTGAGCATCCATAGATGTGAGACCAAGTTACATCAGTCAGGGTACCAGCAGGCAACACATGCACACCCAGAAGTGTTTGGGGAGGGGGAAAAAAGCTTCAAGTAGGGACTGTTCACAAATGTGTAGCCAGAGGCAAGGAACCAACAAAGAACGGTGAGGTACCCAGGGCCGGGTGAGGTACCCAGGGCCGGGGACCAGGTCTGAAGGACAAAGGAGGAAATGGTGTGAGCAGAGTCATGGGAGAGGGACCTTCCCACAGAAGCCAGAGGCACAGAAGAATGTAACAGCAGGAAAGCAGGGTTGAGCCAGCGCGGATGGGGGTGGGATGGAACAGGGAATAAATGTGTCAACCTCCAATCTTTTGCCAGCGCCTCCCATTGGACAAACCCAACAGGAAGCCAAAGGAACAGGGGCTCTGGTGATGCAGTTATAGAAAACACAGAGGGCAGGAGAGGCAGTGGACAGGGGAGGCACATGGAGAATAACCAGCTCAGGAGTCTGGTTATCCCGTGACAGGGGGAGTCTGAATGCCTGGACCCTGTGGTATACTGGCAGTGAAATTCCCAGCCAGGTTGATGATGACAGCAGTGATAACGAAGAAGGTGACCCTATCTTAGATTTATATAACCGTTTTGTCCTCCAACAATATCGGGTTACCTAGACCATCTTTCAGGACGTCTGAAGGAGCCTGGTGGAATTCTCTGAATCTTGCATCTGAGATTTCTTTTAGATACAAATTTAGACCCTGCTCTGACTTTTTCCTGAGTGGTAACACTAGCTGCTCTGTCAGTCCTGAGAGAGTTGGAAGAGTGGGATAAATTTAGACCAGAGTTATTGTGCCTCAGCCAATATTTTAAATACTTGATTTTTAACATGACCCTGACCTCCATACCCTGCATAACCACATATTCCCCGTCCTCTATTTGACCAGCCTCTAGGTCTGTCACCCCCACACTCATGTGTACCTCCCCGCCTCCGCCAGCTATGAATAGTTGGTGTGGACAAAGAGGCTGGGTGTTGGGCTGCAATCAGCTCCCACTCCATCAGATACCATCCCTGTCAAAACAAAGTCAGCTATGTGGAAACCCTCGCCATGCCTCCTGCCTCCTTTTGGAATGCACTGTTCTGACTGCAAGTACAAAGCGGCAATTTATAAGCATGAGTTGGTGCAGAAAACAAGTCACAAAACCAAGAAAATGAATATGATATGGAATGGCATGAAATTCAGGACTGTCGACAGAGATAGAATGGAGCCAGGAGAGTATGATGCTTCAAGATTAACATACATGAGAGATGAGCGCCAAGAAACGAGGCCTTGGATATTTTTTGATTTCTCTGCATACTTGAGTTCACTATAGTTATTACTGTTAATAGATATTTTACTCTAGCACTTTCCAAATGTTTTTGTGCATTAGCCATGCATTTTAGTACTTAAAAAAGATACAGAATTTTTTTCTTTCTTTTTTTTTTTTCTTTTTGAGATGGAGTCTCGCTCTGTCACCCAGGCTGGAGTGCAATGGTGCGATATCGGCTCACTGCAACCTCCACCTCCTGGGTTCAAGCAATTCTCCTGCCTCAGCCTCCCCAGTAGCTGGGATTACAGGCACCCACCATCATGCCCAGCTAATTTTTGTAGAGATGGAGTTTCACCATATTGGTCAGGCTGGTCTCGAACTCCTGACCTCAGGTGATCCGCCCACTTTGGCCTCCCAAAGTTCTGTGATCACAGGTGTCAGCCACTGCACCCGGCCAAGATTTTTTTCACTCTGTTATATACTGTGCTCTTTTCTTCTTTTTTTTTCTTTCTTGTTTTGTTTTTTTTTTTTTTTTTTTTTTTTTTGAGATGGAGTTTTGCTCTTGTCACCCAGGCCGCAGTGCAATGGCGCAATCTCTGCTCACCACAACCTCCACCTCCCAGGTTCAAGACATTCTCCTGCTTCAGCCTCCCAAGTAGCTGGGATTATAGGCATCCGTTACCACGCCCAGATAATTTTTTTTGTATTTTTAGTAGAGATGGAGTTTCACCATGTTGGTCAGGCTGGTATCAAACTCCTGACCTCCAGTGATCCACCCACCTTGGCCTCCCAAAGTGCTGGGATTACAGGCATGAGCCACTGTGCCCAGCCTTAGTGTTCTGTTTCCCAACTTTGGGTCACAACCCATTAATAGGACATGAAATTAATTTAATTGAGTATGGTCAGCATTTTTCAAAAAATGAAATAGATGGAATATAAGCATCAGAGTATATTATAGAGAGAAAGCTAAGTGTTGTATGATACACCTGTTACACGCATGCTGGGCGTCTACTTAAATGCACTCTTCACCCAGGCCTCGGTGTAGCAGAGTTGGCCGGGTGTCAAGGCACTCAGGCACTTGTTCCAACACCATTATTAATCTTCTAAGTGGCCTCATCTGGACAGTTGTCCTCTCCGGTCTTGGTATCTTTATCTATAAAGTGACACATTTGCACTGAATGAACCCTAACGGCTTTTTTTTTTCTTCTCTTTTTTGAGACAGAGCCTCGCTCTGTCACCCAGGCTGGAGTGCAGTGATGCGATCTTGGCTCACTGCAACCTCTGCCTCCCGGGTTCAAGCGATTCTCCTGCCTCAGCCTCCAGAGCAGCTGGGACCACAGGCGTGTGCCACCATGCCCACCTAATTTTTATGTTTTTAGTAGAGATGGGGTTTCACCGTATTGGTCAGGCTAGTCTTGAACTCCTGACCTCAGGTGATCCACCCACCTCGGCCTCCCAAAGTGCTGGGATTACAGGTGTGAGCCACCGTGCCTGGGCCCGTAAGGGCTTTTTAATCCCCCACTTAACACATATTTATTGAGCATCTACTAGATACCAAGCACTGGGGATTTAGCAGCAGGCAAAATGAAGATCTTGCTCTCCCTGACTTTATATTATAGTAGAGGGATGACAGGCAATGAACAAACTAATGAGTAGATAATAAGCTGAGTCGTGCTAAGTGCAATGGAGAAAAATATGGTGGAATAAGGGGGCAAGAGTGCAATGGAGGAAGGAAATGCCATTTTAGGTAGTATGAGGTGGCATTTCCACAGAGGCATGAAGAAAGCGAAAGGATCAAGCTACACGGATATCTGTGGGAAGAGTGAGCTCGCTGAAGGCTGGAGAGCGCTTACCTTGTTCAAGGATCAGGAAACGGCCAGAGTGGCTGCAGCAGAGTGGGCAAGGGACAGTGGGTGGGAGAGCAGCTCAGAGGGAGGGGGCCAGGGCTAGGGAAAAAGAACCTGTGGAGGTTTTGAGCGGCAGAGAGAATCCATCTGACTGTACAGAGGCCAGCTAGGAGGCTGCTGGAATACTCCAGAAGTGAGATAATGATGTCTTGCTCTAGGATGGTAAAGAGAAAGGAGATGAGAGGGATTCCAAATATATTTTGGTGGTAGGGCAAGTGGGGTTTGCTGATGACATCTACAAAGTGAAGGACCAAGAGGAATATAGGATGACTTCGAGGTTCGAAGCCTAAGCAGCTGGAAGGAGTTTCAGTTTATGGAGATAATGAAGACTGTGGGAGGAGAGGCATTGGGGTGTGTGTGGGTAGTGTGAGGTTGGAGATGCTGATTTTTTACTTTTATTTTTTTGAGATGGAGTCTCGCTCTGTCGCCCTGGATGGAGTGCAGTGGCACAATCTCGGCTCACTGCGACCTCTGCCTCCTAGGTTCAAGCGATTCTCCTGCCTCAGCCTCCTGAGTTGCTGGGATTACAGGCACCTGCCACCATGCCCAGCTAATTTTTGTCCTTTTAGAAGAGACGGGGTTTCACCATGTTGGCCAGGCTCGTCTGGAACTGCTAGCCTCAAGTGATCCTCCCACCCCAGCCTCCAAGAGTGCTGGGATTACAGGCATGAGCCACTGTGCCCAGTTGTGGATGCTTATTGAACATCCACATGGCCATGTTGATGGTCCTTGGAAATCTGAATCTGAAGGGGCATTTTTGAGTATAAGGATACAGCAGGCCACTGCACTGGACCAGATAACAGAGGGAGTGGTAGAAATGAGAAGAGGCTCCAGGACTGATGTCTAGGCCCCTCCAACATATAGAAGCCTGGAAAATGAGAAGGAAGCAGCAAACATTATTTGACTCTGTGACTCTTTTCAGAATAAGTTGCTAAACAGAGGAAAATCAGAAAAATATGGTTTTAAACAAAAAAAGAAAATAAAAGAAAAAAATGGGGCCGGACGCAGTGGCTCACGCCTGTAATCCCAGCACTTTGGGAGGCCGAGGCAGGCAGATCAGGAGGTCAGGAGATTGGGACCATCCTGGCCAACATGATGAAACCCCGTCTCTACTAAAAATACAAAAATTAGCTGGATGTGGTGGCACGTGCCTGTAGTCCCAGCTACTCGGGAGGCTGAGGCAGGAGAATCACTTGGATCCAGGAGGCAGAGATTGCAGTGAGCCGAGATTGCACCACTGCACTCCAGCCTGGTGACAAAGCGAGACTCCGTCTCAAAAATAAATAAATAAATAAAATAAAAATACATTAAAAAAAGAAAAAAAGAGAAACATATGGTTTTTAGTTTGAAATAATTAGCATAGCTTACCTACCAATCATTGTTAAATGTGTCATTCTTGATAACAACTGCAATAGCATCTTGTACAAATCTTGGTGGAAAATTGCTGGTGAATTAAATGGAAATGTGTATTAATTGTCTTAGGGTTTCTTTCAGTTCTTGGTGTTGTTAAAAAAAAAATGGGGGAAATTAGAGCTTATTTGCTTTCAGCAACTTATTCAGACTGGAGGAAACTGATGCCCAGGGCTTCCCCAGCAGCCCCCATACTCTGCAGGGAGCCTTCAGACTGGATTTCCCAACTCTGCTCCAGCCAAGGTAACCTTCCTTTCCGGGTCTAATTGCAGTGCCAAGTCCTGGGCTCCCTGAAGACTTTCTCCTTCCTTGCTGTGAAGGCAAGAAAGATTAGCCTTATTTTGATGGCTTTCTAGTGCTTCTCAGCCTTTAAGACTAACTCTCCAACAAGGAGCAGACAAATTTTCAGGTTTAAGAGAATTGAATGCAAGCTTTGGCTTATTAAAACTTGTCCTTTTGAAAAAGGACCGCAAACTACAATGTTTGGCAAAATGTGTAGTGTTTCAGGGTGTGTCTTTCTGTTCGTGCTAGATTTCGGCGGCAGTTTATGCCAAGCATTTGGATGCAGCAACAATCTTCTTGGGAGGTGGTAGCGGCCACAGTGAGATTAGAGGAGAGAGCAGCAGACTGCTATATTAGGAGCAGCCACAAAAGGAACTAGCAATTTTTTTTTTTTTTGAGACGGAGTCTCTCGCTCTGTCACCCGGGCTGGAGTGCAATGGCGTGATCTCGGCTCACTGCAACCTCTGCCTCCCGGGTTCAAGCGATTCTCCTGCCTCAGCCTCCCGAGTAGCTGGGACTACAGGCGCTCACCACCACACCTGGCTAATTTTTATATTTTTAGTAGAGACGGGGTTTCACCTTGTTGGCCAGGATAGTCTCGATCTCTTGACCTTGAGATCCACTCACCCTGGCCTCCCAAAGTGCTGGGATTACAGGCGTGAGCCACTGTGTCTGGCCAGAACTAGCAATTTTTACACCCCAGAAAACCTTCCTAAACTGCCCCACCGCCAATTCTCCTCTGCCCATCATCAGGCCTGCTTCATCTCCCTAGCAACAGACTCGCTGATTCAATTGTAACTTCTCTGGGCACGAAAGCCAGGACCCCGTGCATTTCAGTAACTGTACGTTGGGTCTTCAATCTCCCTGTCTTCACTACCCTTGCCTTTTAAAGCACCAAACTCCTGAAATGATTAGAACTAGACTGTGAGACAGGTTGAATAGATTCGGAAACACCACTCAATGTGGGTTTAGATATTGCCTGAATCAAAAGTGAAGACTTGGCCGGACACAGTGGCTCACGCCTGTAATCCCAGCACTTTGGGAGGCTGAGGCCAGGGATCACCTGAGGTCAGAAGTTCGAGACCAGCCTGGCCAACATAGTGAAACCCTGTCTCTAATAAAAATACAAAAATTAGCTAGGTGTGGTGGTGGGTGCCTGTAATCCCAGCTACTCGGAAGGCTAAGGCAGGAGAATCCCTTGAACCCGGGAGGCGGAGGTTGCAGTGAGGTGAGATCACATCACTGCACTCCAGCCTGGGCAACAGAGCAAGACTCTGTCAAAAAAAAAAAAAAAAAATGAAGACCTGTTGAGCATTCTTTTTGTTTTTAATTTATTATTTTTTTAAAATAATGGAGATGGGGTCTTGCTATGTTGCCCAGGCTGGCCTAGAACTCCTGGGCTCAGGCAATCCTCGTGTCTCAGCCTCCCAAAGTGCTGGGATTATAGGCGTGAGCCACCGTCCCTGGCCTGCACATTCTTCAGGCCTCTGAGAGTATGCCCATCTTCCCCCAGCTCTGCTCTCCTCATCACAGTGGAAAAGAGGGGTGGGGAGAGAACAACACTGGCACCAAGCTACACCCTAACAGACAGTCTGTTTTTGTTCCTGGCTGGACCACCCTGCTTGGCCTATGTATTATTTTTAAAAGTCCTTCTCTAGTTTCCTGTTGCTTATAGTACAGGGACTAGCCTTGTTGGCCTCTCATTCAAAGCTTCACACCATTTACTCTTTCCACAGTAGTAAATCGTATCCTCTTAAACATCTCCTGCACATAAACACAGCAGTACACACACACACACACCACACACACACACACACACATTCTTTTCACTGTGATCACAAGGTCTTTGCCCCCAAAGTCTTCCCACATCTCTAGGCCTTTCTCCAAGTCTTTCCCTGGTCCCTTAGCTCTCAAATCCACCTTCTCAAACCCTAATTTACGCTGTTCTCTGGGCTGTCAGAACCCTTTATAATATGGCTTGGCACAGTCTGCATGGCACTCAAGAGAGCTGTGTAAGCTCCTGCCTCCCTCCTCCCTCCCCAGTGCCCATGCACACAGGAGACTGAGTTCTCTGAGTGCAAAGGAACACTGTGACAGTCACATGGCAGGGGCTCAGGGACCTTCAGAGAGTCAAATTAAACAAGACTTTGCTGTTTCAAAATGATACCAGGCTAGCAGCTCCCATTGTAGTTTCTCTACATTTCCTGTATGAGGACTCTAACAGAGATGAAAATTCACACCTTCAAAGACAAAGAACTGGCATGTGACCCAGGACTTAGCCAAATCAAATGCTTTTCAGCTGTGGTTCCGAGAAGGTAGGTGACCTGTTACTTGACCAAGGCACCTACCTGAGCAAAGGTTCAGAAAGGTGCTCCCAGCAATTAATTCTCTTGCTAGAAATTTATTCTAAGAAATAACCAAGTATGATGATAAAGATTTAACCGTGGCCGGGCTCGGTGGCTCATGCCTGTAATCCCAGCATTTTGAGAGGCCGAGGCAGGGGGGATCACTTGAGGTCAGGAGTTCGAGACCACCCTGATCAACATGGTGAAACCCCGTCGCTACTAAAAATACAAAAATTAGCCGGGCATGGGGGCAGGCGTTTGTAATCCCAGCTGCTCAGGGGGCTGAGGTATGAGAATCACTTGAACCTGGGAGGTGGAGGTTACAGTGAGCCAAGATTGCACCACTGCACTCCAGCCTGGGTGACAGAGTGAGACTCTGTCTTAAAAAAAAATGTGCATATATATATATAGAAAGGCAAAAAACAGAGAGGCAACAGAGATGTAGATAAGAGCCTAAGTTAATCAGAGAATTTACACTGGATTTCAACTACCATGTACTTGCTGAGTGTTCCTGGAGAAAGTTCCTTAACTTTTCCCTTCTGTAAAATGTGCTTTTAAACAGTGGCTAAGGGCCAGGCATGGTGGCTCATGCCTGTGATCCCAGCACTTTGGGAGGCCAAGGCTGGAGGATAGCTTGAGCCCAGGAGTTTGAGACCAGCCTGGGCAACATAACGAGACCGTCTACATTAAAACACACACACACACACACACACACACACACACACACACACACAAAACAATGCAAAAACAGTGGCTAAGGCAATACAATGGAGAAAAAAATAGTCTTTTCTACAAATAGTGCTACAACAACTGGAAATTTACATGCCCCCCCCCAAAATGAATCTAGACACAGACCTTCACAAAATTAACTTAAAATGGATCACAGACCTAAATGTAAAACACTAAACTATAACACTCCTGGAAGATAACTTAGGAGAAAATCTAGGTGACCCTGGGCATGACAATGACTTTTTAGATATACTCAAGGTGCCGGGCGCGGTGGCTCACGCTTGTAATCCCAGCACTTTGGGAGGCCGAGGCGGGCGGATCACGAGGTCAGGAGATCGAGACCACGGTGAAACCCCGTCTCTACTAAAAATACAAAAAAAAAATTAGCCGGGCGCGGTGGCGGGCGCCTGTAGTCCCAGCTACTCGGAGAGGCTGAGGCAGGAGAATGGCGTGAACCCGGGAGGCGGAGCTTGCAGTGAGCCGAGATTGCGCCACTGCACTCCAGCCTGGGCGACAGGGCGAGACTCCGTCTCAAAAAAAAAAAAAAAAAAAAAAAAAAGATATACTCAAGGTATGGTCCTGGAAAGAAAAAAATTGATAAGCTGGACTTCTTTGAAATTTAAAGCTTCTGCTCTGCGAAAGACAAGGTCAAGAGAATAAAAAGACAAACAACAGAAAATATTTGCAAGAGTCACGTCCGATAAAGGACTGCTATCCACAATAAATAAAGAACTCCTAAAAATCAACAGTGAGAAAAGAAACCACCCAATTTAAAAATAGGCAAAAAATCATGAACAGGCACCTCACCAAAGATGATATACAGATGGCAAATAAGCATACAAAAAGATGTTCAACATGATATGCATTAGGGATTATAAATGAAAATAACAACATCATATTACTACACACCTATTAGAAGGGCCAAAATTCAAAACACTGGCAACACCAAATGCCGGCAAGGATGAGGAACAACAGGAACTCTCGTTCGTTGCTGGTGGGAATGCAAAATGGAACAGCCATTTGGAAGACAGTTTGGCAGTTTCTTTTTTTCTTTTTTTTTGAGATGGAGTTTCGCTCCTGTTGCCTGACTGGAGTACAATGGTGTGATCTTGGCTCACTGCAACATCTGCCTCCCGGGTTCAAGCAATTCTCCTGTCTCAGCCTCCTGAGTAGCTGGGATTACAGGCACCCACCACTATACCCGGCTAATTTTTTGTATTTTTAGTAGAGACAGGGTTTCACCATGTTGGCCAGGCTGGTCCGGAACTCCTGACCTCAAGTGATCTGCCTGCCTCTGCCTCCCAAAGTGCTGGGATTACAGGTGTGAGCCACCACGCCAGCAATGGCAGTTTCTTACAAAACTAAATGTACTCTTACCATACGTATTAGTCAGCTCAAGCCCCCATAACAAAATATTGTTTCTGGTTTAAACAACAAAAATTCATTAATTTGTTTTTGGATTTTTTTTTGCTTGTTTGTTTATTTGACAGAAATTGCAAGAAATTTTTTTTTTCACAGTTCTAAAGGCTAGAAGTTTAAGATCAAGAATCTGGGCAATATGGTTTCTGCAGGCTCTCCTCCTGGCTTCGGATGGCCACCTTCTAGCTGTGCCCTCACATGGCCTCTCCTGGGGCCTGGGTATGGGGAGGGAGAGGGAGTGGGAGGGAGAGAGAGAGAGAGATAGCACTCTCTTGTGTGTCATAAGAACACTAATCCTACCAGGTCAGGGCTCCACCATCAGAACTTCCTTTAACCTTGATTCATTCCTGTGATACAATAAGAAATACGTTATTTAGCCTTTGCCCTTGGTTCCTGACACAGAGCTCCTAAATCCCTTGGAATTTCCTGGGTGGTAGGAGCATCTTTTGTTCTAATTAGGTGAATCCTGGTGGTCTCCGGGACAGCCTCAGGATGGGGGCTCATCACCAGAAAGACCAGGCCATGATTGGAAGCTTGAAACTTTCAGTCCCATCCCTCATCCTCTGACGAGTGGGGAGGGGCTGGAGACTGAGTTCATAATTAATCATGCATAGGTGATGAAGTCTCCACAAAAAAATCTCCAAACTACAGGGTTCAGAGAGCTTCAGAGTTGTTGAATCAGTCCACATGCTGAGAGAGTGGCATACTCCAGCTCCATGGGGACAGAAGCTCCTGCACTCAGGACCCTCAGCACCTCGCTCTACGTACCTCTTCATTGGGCTGTTCCTGTGAATCTGCTGTGGCCTGACCGCGTTTCCCTAAAATTCATATGCTGAAATTCTAACACCCAAGTTGATGGTATTAGGAGGTAGGGCCTTTGGGAGGTGATGAGGTCATGAAGGTGGAGCCCTCATGAGAGGGATTAGTGTCTTTATAAAAGAGATCCTGGCCGGGCACAGTGGCTCACGCCTGTAATCCCAGCACTTTGGGAGGCTGAGGCAGGTGGATCACTTGAGGTCAGGAGTTCAAGACCAGCATGGCCAACATGGTGAAACCCCATCTCTACTAAAAATACAAAAATTAGCTGGGTGTGGTGGCAGGTGCCTGTAATCCCAGATACTCCAGATGCTGAGGCAGGAGAATCACTTGAACCTGGGAGGCAGAGGTTGCAGTGAGCTGAGATCGCATCACTGCACTCCAGCATAGGCAACAGAGCAAGACTGTGTCTCAAAAAAAAAAAAAAAAAAAGAGACCCTGGAGAGCTCGTTTGTCCCTGTGTCACCATGTAAGGACACAGTAAAAGGAGGGCCATCTATGAGGAAGCGGATCCTCACTAGACACTGATTCTGCTGGCACTCTTATCTTGGACTTCCCAGCCTCCAGGACTGTAAGAAATCAATTTTTGTTGTTTTTTAGCCACCCAGTTTATGCAGAGCAGCCCAAACAGACTGTCAGTATCCTTTTTTTATAGAGAGAGAGACAAGGTCTCACTATGTTGCCCAGGCTGGTCTCGAACTCCTGGGCTCAAGCAATTCTCCCACCTTGGCCTTCTAAAGTGCTGGGATTATAGCCATGAACCACCACTCCCAGTCTGTCAGTATCCTTTTTAATGTCCTTTATAGTAAACTGGCCAATGTGAAGCAAAGTGTTTCCCTGAGTTCTATCAGCCATTCTAGCAAACTATCGAACCTGCGGGGTAGCGTGTGGGCACCTTCAACTTTGTAGCCACGTGAGGCAGAAGTATGGCACCCTGGGTCTTTGTCCATTTGTGTTGCTATAAACGAATACCTGAGGCTGGTGATTTATAAAGAAAAGAGGCTCATTTTTCCCTTGGTTCTGCAGGCTGTACGAGAAGCATGGTGCTAGCAACTGCTCAGCTTCTGGTGAGGGCCTCATGGTGTTTCCACTCATGGTGGAAGGTGATGGGGAGCCTGAGTGTGCACATCAGATGGTAAGAGAGAAAGCAAGCCGGGGGTGGCATGGGGGGGTTGGGGGGCGGATATGCCAGACTCTTTAACAATCATTCTTGCAGGAAATACGGCAAGAGCTCACTCATGACCTCAAGGATGGTACCAAGCCGTTCATGAGGGATCCTCCCCAATCACCCAAACACCTCCCACTAGGCCCCGTTTTCAATGTTGGGGATCAAATTTCAACATGAGATTTGGAGGGGACAAATCTCCAAACTCTATCACCTGCGGACCCATTATTTGCGACTAGCCTCTGAAGCAGGGGTGGTCTTGCGGGACTGAGCCCTTTCACCTGTGGGTCCGATCCTGACTGGGTAGTTAGTGTGAGAATTGAATTGAGTCATCTGACATTCATTTGGAGTCTGGAGAATTGGTTCTTGGTGTGGAAGGAACCCACACATTTGGTGTCAGAAGTGCTACAAGTAGAGAAACCGTTTTCTTCTACTTCCTCAGACGCCCATCTCCAGAAACAGCCATACTGAGGTTATGGCTTCAACATATGAGTTTTGGGGGGACACAAGCATCCAGTCCAAATATCATATGATCCAGCAATTGTGCTTCTTGGTATTTACCCAAAAGAATTAAAAACATATGTCCATATAAAAATCTACATATGGACGTTTTATTCGTAAATGGCAAAACTTCAAAGCAACCAAGATGTCTTTCGAGTAGATGAACGGATAAATAAACTGCGGTATATACAGACGATGGAATCTTATTGCACTAAAATAAAAGCTATCAAGCCATGAAAGGACATAAAGAAGTCTTAAATGCAATTACTAAGTGAGAGAAGCCAGTCTGAAAAGGCTACATACTGTACGATTCAACCATATGATATTCTGCAGAAGGCAAAACCGTGGAGATAGTAAAAGATGAGTGGTTGCCAGTGCTTAGTGGGGAAGAAGGGGTGAAGAGGTGGAGCACAGTGGATTTTTCAGGCAGTGAAACAATTCTGTACAATCCTATAATGGTGGATGTGTGTCATTATATATTTGTCAAAACTCACAGAATGTACAACACCAGGCCAGGTGCAGCAGCTCATGCCTGTAATCCCAGCGCTTTGGGAGGCCAAGGCGGGCGGATCACAAGGTCAGGAGTTCAAGACCAGCCTGGCCAATATGGTGAAACCCCATCTCTACTAAAAATGCATAAATTAGCCGGGCGTGGTGGCAGGTGCCTGTAGTCCCAACTACTTGGGATGCTGAAGCAGGAGAATTGCTTGAACCCGGGAGGTGGAGGCTGCAGTGAGCCGAGATCATGCCACTGCACTCCAGCCTGGTGACAGAGAGAGACTCTGTCTCAAAAAAAAAAAAAAATACACCACCAAGAGTGAATGTTAATGTAAACTATGAACTTTGGGTGATAATAATGTGTCAGTGGAGGCTCATTGAGCAAATGTACCATTGTGGTGGAGGATGCTGACAGCAGGTAAGGTTGTGCCTGTGTGGGGGGCAGATGGCACGTGGGAACTCTGTACTCTCCACTCAATTTTACTGTGAACCTAAAACTGCCCCAAAGAGTAAAGTGTATTTTTAAAGTGTATAGCTCCTTGGGTTTCCATGAGAGTTAAGTGATTTTATTCGCCCAGGCTGGAGTGCAGTGGCACAGTCTCGGCTCACTGCAACCTCCGCCTCCCGGGTTCAAGCGATTCTCCTGCCTCAGCCTCCCGAGTAGCTGAGATTACAGGTGCCCGCCACCCTGCCCAGCTAGTTTTTTGTGTCTTTAGTAGAGACGGGGTTTCACCATGTTGGCCAGGTTGGTCTTGAACTCCTGACCTCAGGTGATCCGCCTGCCTCGGCCTCCCAAAGTGCTGGGATTACAGTCGTGAGCCACCGCACCTGGCCTAAGTGATTTCATTTCTGTAGAATTGTTGGAAGAACACTTGGCACAGAGTGAGCATTTGATACATTTTAGCTAAAATTCAGTAAAATCAACACATATGCATAAACCAGAAGAGATTTTTAAAAATGCAAATGACAGCAGATTCTCCATCTGGCTGGAAGAGGCCAGGTACTTCCTATCCCAAACCCAGAGAACCTGGCTCTGAGTGGAAAAAACACAAATTGTGATTTGCTTTGCTGTCACACCACAGTCATCAACACAGAAGACTTCTATGACCAAATGTGTGGGGGTTTCAAGCAACCAATTCTGCAGCTGATACCAGCTGGGTGTCCTTCAGTTCAGTTCTGACACTGTCTTTTTGGAGATCTCATCAGATTTCAGATTGGGGGTTAGTCTGCAAGACTGCCCCTACTTCAGACAGTAGTCACAAGTCCAGGCCTCTGGAATTTCTGAGCAAATGGCTTCGAGTTGGGCAGAACCCTCTCTTTGGGTTTGATTAATATGCTAGAGTGGCTCACAGAACTCAGGGAAACCCTTATGTACATTTACCAGTTTATCATATAGAACATTACAAAGGATACAGATGAAAAGATGCATGAGGCCGGGCGTGGTGGCTCACGCCTGTAATCCCAACACTTTGAGAGGCCAAGGCAGGTGGATCACCTGAGGTCGGGAGTTCGAGACCAGCCTGGCCAACATGGTGAAACCCCGTCTCTACTAAAAATACAAAAATTAGCCTGGTGTGGTGGCAGGCACCTGTAATCCCAGCTTCTCAGGCGGCTGAGGCAGGAGAATTGCTTGAACCCGGGAGGTGGAGGTTGCAGTGAGCTGAGATCACACCATTGCACTCCAGCCCAGGCAACGAGAGTAAAACTCTGTCTCAAAAAAAAAAAAAAAAAATTACCTGGGGCGAGGCCTGGTGGGGGCATGGAGATTCCATGCTGTCTCTGAGGGCCACTGTCCAAGAGCCTCCATGTGTTCAGCTATCTGGAAATTCTCTGAACCCTGTTTTCTTGGCCCTTAATGGAGGCTTCATTGGACAGGCATGACTGACAACTGTGTAGAAATGTGACTGGGTAAAAAGGGTATGACCTGATAGTCATAAGCTGAGTGGGGAAACCACGCAAGGCCTGTGTGTTCAGATCCCTCATGGCCTCTGCGCAGCACTCCTTCCCCCAAGGTATGGGGCAGGACCCCTTCTGACACGGGGGTCTTGTGACCTACAGTCAGACAAGAGAGGCCAGAGAATTTCTTTATGACCACTCTGAGACAGAAATGTGGGGAAAGATTTCTGCCTTGGGAAGAGAAAGGAAGGCAGGAGAAAGTCAGAGAGTGAGGCCAGGCCTGGTGGCTCACACCTGCAATCCCAGCACTTTGGGAGGCCGAGACGATAGGACCACTTGAGACCAGGGGTTTGAGACCAGCCTGGGCAACTCAGCAAAACTGCCTCTCTACAAAAAATACAAAAAAAAAAAATTTAGCCAGGCGTGGTGGCACACACCTGTAGTCCCAGCTACTCAGGAGGGCTACCACTGAGCCTGGGGAGGGCAAGGGGGCAGTGAGCCATGATTATACCACTGCACTCCAGCCTGGGGAACAGAGTGAGACCCTGTCTCAAAAAAAAAAAAAAAAAGTCAGAGAGATTTTGTTTTCTGAGGCCTGCTTCTGAGGCCTAAAATGCCCCTATGTTATAGCAAAAGACTGCAACAAAGGTTATGGGAGTTATGAGCCAAGAACCATAGATGAAAACCTCTCTTCGGCATCTCAAAGCCAATCAGAGAGTGTTTCAGGAAGGAGGAAGTGGCTGGCTGTGCTTTGTGTTTTGCTGAGAAGTCAGAGTGAGCAGTGTTCCTCAGGTAGCAGAGGTCCCTGGCCACCTTAACAAATCCAGCTCTGGCAGAGCGGGAGTGGAGGAGCCAGTGGAGGGAGCCGGCTAGAGGTGGCTGAGAAACGACTGAAAGGTCAGGAATGAAGACAAGGAGTGTGAACAACTCATTCAAGACATTTGGAAAGGGAGCAAAAAGATACATGAGCAACCAGAGGGGAACTTGGGAGCAACAAAGTCTTTAGTTTGTTTTGTGTTTATGATGGGGATAGCTGGAATGTGTTTAGTTTAAACATCGATGAGAAAGGGTGCTCCCTCCATCAACCTGAGGTGCAGATGTGGCATAGGAGGGTGAGGCAATTCTCACGGGAGAGTTCTATTTTTTACGTTTGTAGGGACAGGGTCTTGCTATGTTGACCTGGCTGGTCTCAAACTCCCGGCCTCAAGTGATCCTCCTCTCTTGGCCTGTACAGGAGGGGTTGGTCACACAGGCACCCCCTTCCTAGCACACACCAAAGTGCTGGGATTGCAGGCATGAGCCACCCTGGCCAGACACCAAGAGACTTCTATTTTCTTTCTTTCTTTCTTTCTTTCTATCTTTCTTTCTTTCTTTCTTTCTTTCTTTCTTTCTTTCTTTCTCTCTCTCTCTCTCTCTCTCCCTTCCTTCCTTCCTTTCCTTTCCTTTCCTTTCCTTTCTTTCTTTCTTTCTTTCTTTCTTTCTTTCTTTCTTTCTTTCTTTCTTTCCTTCCTTCCTTCCTTCTTTCTTTCTTTTGAGACGGACTCTCACTCTGTTGCCTAAGCTGGAGTGCACTGCTGTGATCTCGGCTCATTGCAACCTCTGCGTCCTATGTTCAAGCAATTCTCCTGCCTCAGCCTTCCGAGTAGCTGGGATTGCAGGTGCCCACTACCACTCCCGGCTAATTTTTTATTTTTAGGAGAGACAGGGTTTCACCATGTTGGCTGGGCTGGTCTTGAACTCCTGACGTCAGGTGATCCACCTGCCTTGGCTTGCCAAAGTGCTGGGATTACAGGCGTGAGTTACCGCACCCAGCCTGCAACTTCTATTTTCTTTATGAAGTTGGGAACCAGATCATCTGCTAAGAGAGAGGAGAATCAGGTGCAGATTTGGAGATCTGAGCAGAGTGGAGAAGGTTTGAAACTGTCCTTATGGAGAGGACAGCCATAGACTAAAACATAGAGAGGGATTTCTGGGTCTTTCTACATGCCACATTCCTTCTGCGAGTTCTTCCTTGCCTGTAATTTCACAGCTAGGATACTGAGGATCAGAGAGGGGAAGTGGGGAAGTGATTTGCTCAAAGTTGCACAGCAAGTCAGCGTTGAAGCTTTGACTAGAAGTCAGGAGTTGAGGCCTTTAGGCGAGGGCACCTCCACCCCAGGGTCGGCGGGCACTTTTTCAGGTGTCTTTTCTTCACCACATGCAAGGTATCAGGTGTTTTTCAAATCATGATCTCCTGGGTCCTATTACATGATCTATCACCCCCTCACACAAAGCCTTATGCATAGATTGACTCCAGCAATGTTGTTCCAGTGAATGAATGATTAGAAATCAGGTTGTCCTTCTGTCTCAGTCGCTACCCACTTCCCATCGCGCCTCGATTTCAGAATAAGCCAGGGGTAGGACAGAAATGCCGAATCCCCTTGGCATTTGAGGTAACGGACTTCAATTTCTACAATATCTCCTTTCCTAAATCGGGACATGGATAACATAGTCCTTCATATACCCCGCACCTTGTTCTGAAAAGGCTTTAATACCTCTAGGGTATATCAATTGCTAAAAAAAAATAATAATAATGCATTTCTGTTTATTGTGGGTGTCCTAATACTCCACAGAACTGGAATTGGCTATTACGGACTCCACTAATTAATTCATGGTATGTCCTCAGGGGCTTGGGAGCTCATTATGTAAATAAATGCCAAATAGATGGCAAATTAGAATTTCTACCCCACAAACTTGTCACATTACAAAGATAAAATCAGGAAAGAGTAATCACTATTTATCCACTCAACAGGCCAGTTGAGCTAATAAGGTACTTTTGCAGTTCTATTAGACATAAACCTTATGTGAATGCTAATTAGAAGACTCAAACCTTGCCATGGCAGGAGGAAGGCCCTTGACCATGGGCTCTGCAATGACCAGAGATGCAGAGTGTAACAGATACAAGAATACACATGTGGCAGTTGGGAGTCCTCCATCCTAGGCTTGGTTCCATCATCACTGTCTTTCATTCTTTTTTTTTTTTGCGACAGAGTCTCACTCTGTCACCCAGGCTGGAGTGCAGTGGCACAATCTTGACTCACTACAACTTCCACCTCCCAGGTTCAAGGATTCTCCTGCCTCAGCCTCCCAATTAGCTGGGACTACAGGTATGTGCCACCACACCAGGCTAATTTTTGTATCTCTCTTTGTTGTTGCTGTTGTTGTTGAGATGGAGTTTCACTCTTGTCACCCAGGCTGGAGTGCAATGGCATGATCTTGGCTCACCGCAACCTCTGCCTCCCAGGTTCAAGCGATTCTCCTGCTTCAGCCTCCCGAGTAGCTGGGATTACAGGCATGCACCAGCATGCCTGGCTAATTTTGTATTTTTAGTAGAGACAGGGTTTCTCTATGTTGGTCAGGCTGGTCTCGAACTCCCGACCTCAGGTGATCTGCCCACCTCGGCCTCCCAAAGTGCTGGGATTGCAGGTGTGAGCTATCGCGTCCAGCCAATTTTTGTATCTCTAGTAGAGACAGGGTTTCACCATACTGGCCAGGCTGGTCTCGGAATCCTGACCTTAAGTGATCTGCCTGCCTCAGCCTCCCAAAGTGCTGGGATTACAGGCGTGAGCCACCACACCCGACCCCGTCACTGTCTTTCTAAGCCACTTCTCTTCTTGATCTGTTTCTTGATGGACTAAACAAGTGCTCTTACAGCCTCGACTCTGAGCTTTTGGAATCTAAACTATTTCTGGCTGTGGCGCAGGCCTTACACAGCTTTGGTGGCTCCCCGGGCAAAGCAACCACCTGCTCGTCCTGAAGGCAGTCAGCGTGTATTTATGAACAGGAAGAGCATGGTCCTAACTGGTCAAATTACTCCCCTGTGACTGGCAGGGGCTTTGGATTTTGTCCTCACTGCTTCCTCCAGTGTTTGAAATTCTGACTGCTGTGCTCTAATGCTGGGTAAACTAATGAGTGTATTTGGCTGGGTGGCATTCACTTTCTCCATCACTTTCTAAAAGCAGAGCAGAACCTGACTCGGAAAAGCATTTCTAAGAAGCTACATATCTAAGCCTATCTATGGGCTGGGCTAGGGGATCATATATGTGAAGATAAGGCAAAGACCACGAAGCAGCCCTTCTCGGGGAGAAGAAAGTCTCTCTTCTGACTTGGGCTTCTGTATTTCTTCTTCCATTTCCTGAGCCCTTTTTATGAGCAAGGCACTGTGCCAGGGCTGGCAGCCAGTCCCGGCCTGGGTAAATGACAGCATGAGGAGGCTGGCAGGAAGGTAGATGTGGTGTATCCTTGGTGGAAGGGTCATTAACCTCTGCGCTAAGCCTGAGGGTCAGGCCACCAGGCCCCAGGAAGGGAGCTGAGCCTCCGGAGCAGGTGTGCATGTTCTGTCTGGAACACACAAGTATGCGAGTTGCCAGAAAGGTCCCTGGACTCTGTTGTGGTAGGTAGGTTCTTTGCTAGGCCCTGGGAATTTAGAGATGGATAAAGCATGATTTCAGCCCTCAAGGAGCTCACAGTGGCTGGTCATTCACAGACATTCCCTCTAAGTATGAGAAGTCCCAGTGGAGTGGCTAAAATCAGGTTTCTGGACATGTGGAAGTGAGGACCAAACTCTGAATGCTCTCTGGCCCAGAAAAATGGTGTTGTACCAGGAGGGCCTGAAAACGGCAGCTGGACTTTACCCCATCCCAGTGCAAACGGTGGACTTTATTGCAGTAACCACTATCCTCTCTAACTAGCACAGGTTTATTAGAATGTTAGAAAATCATTATTTCCTTTTATACTTAACTTACTGTTGACAGTGAGTCTGCACATATTCTCTGGCTGCAGTCCTGAAGCAAGAGAAGAAACAGTAGCCTTCAGGCACCTCTCTAGGCTTTAAAATTATAAAATGTATCATATTTACAGAAGAGTATGTGTACAATCTAAAGACTAAATAATGAGGCCGGGTGCAGTGACTCACACCTGCAATCTCAGCACTTTGGGAGGCTGAGGTGGAAAGATGGCTTAAAATCAGGAGTTTGAGACCAGCCTGGGCAACTTAATGAGACCACCAGCTCTACACACACACACACACACACACACACACAACAACAACACCAAACTAACAAACAAACAAAACCATAAAATAAAACTAGCAGAGTGTAGTGGCACACACCTGTAGTCCCAGCTACTCAGGAGGCTGAGGCGGGAATAGCTCAAGAGGCAGCACTGAGCTGCGATCACGCCACTGCACTCCAGCCTGGGCAACAGAACAAGACCGTCTTTCAAAATAATAAAATAATAGTCCAGGTACAGTGGCTCACGCCTGTAATCCCAGCACTTTGGGAGGCCAAGGAGGGCAGATCACGAGGGCAGATCACAAGGTCAGGAGATCGAAACCATCCTGGCTAACATGGTGAAACCCTGTCTCTACTAAAAATACAAAAAAAAAAAAAAATTAGCCGGGCGTGGTGGCTGGCGGGTGCCTGTAGTCTCAGGTACTTGGGAGGCTGAGGCAGGAGAATGGCATGAACCCGGGAGGCAGAGCTTGCAGTGAGCCAAGATCGTGCCACTGCACTCCAGCCTGGGGGACAGAGTGAGACTCCATCTCAAAAAAAAAAAAAAAAAAACCTGGAATGAGACAGAAAATTAGCATGGCCCCTGCGCAAGGATGACATGCAAATTTGCAAGCATTCCATATTGTTAAAAAATCATTACAGAATTCTTTACATGGAAAATTCCATGTAGTAGATTATGGAACAAAAGAGAGACCAGAAATAGATCTACACATACACATATATGACCTAAACATGTGGATATGAACCACATTTTATATTTGCTTTTGACAAAGATGCTATATAGCAAGAAATGTGGCCCCTACAAAGAAGCCTGGCCTTTTCCCCATCTCCTGGGAGGTAATCTCTAAACTCTTGGAATTTCCTGAGTGTTAAGGGTGTCTTTGTTATTTGATGGGCCCTTGGAACTACACCTGATATTTTATGCTATTACATGTTGGGGGTGGCCATGGCAGGAAGACCAACCATCTGATAAGATGGTTGGGGCTGTGGGACACATGGTATCAGCTCAACCTCTAGGGAGGAGCGGGCGGGAGATTGAGTACAAACACGTTATGAGCCTGTAAAAAAACCTCAATAAAATCTCTGGGCACCAGAGCTCAGGTAAGTTTCCCTGGTTGGGAATACTCTGAACAGACTATCACACAACAATGCTGGTAGGAAAACACTTTCCTGAAGACAGTGGCAGTTTCGTGTTTGCAGCCCTCCCAGACTTCACCCTACATGTCTCTTCCTTTGGTTCTAATTTATATCCCGTTGCTATAATAAAGCTGCCATGGTACACATAGCACTTTCCTGAGTTCCGTGAGTCATTCTAGCAAAGTACCAAACCTGAGAGTGGTTTTAGGAAGCCGCAAACTCGCAGTTGGTGTCTGAAGTCAGGGCAATCTTATAGGGATTGTTCCGTCGGACTGTGTGGTTTGGGTAACTCCTTACAGATACCAAAGGCAATTCACTGAGAAAATTGACTCTTTCGCACATGTCATACTGCAATAATTGATATCCATATGTAAAGAAATGAGCCTCAACCCTTACCTAATACTGTCTGCAAAAACTAACTTGAAATGAAAAATAGACCTGAATGTAAGAACTAGAACTAGAACTTTTCTAGAATAAAATACAGAAGTACGTCTTCGTGACCTTGGGCTGAGCATATATTCATATATTAAATAGACCACAAAAAGGAAAATATGATGAGTAGGTCTTCATAAAAATTTTAAAAATTTGCTCTTCAAATAATACTGTTAAGAAAATGAAAAGGCAAGTCTGGAGTAAAGTATCGGCAAAATATGTATCTGTCAAAGTATTTGTATCAAGAATATAAAAAGAGTTATTTGGTGGGTGTGGTATCTCATGGTTGTAATGCTAGCACTTTGGGAGGCTGAGGGAGGGGATCACTTGGACAGTCATTCCAGCAAAGTACCAAACCTGAGGGTGGTTTTAGGAAACCCCCAAACGTGCACACTTACAAACTTGTAAAAAAATCCAATTAGAAAACGGGTAAAAGACATGAACAGACATTTCCTGAAGAGGCTATACAGATGGCAAATAAACACATGAAAAGAGTTCAACATCATTAGCCATTAGGAAAATACAAAATAAAGCCACGGTGAAATATTATTTTGCATTTTGCACATAGCATGATAATATTTTGTATTTTAGGCCGGGCACAGTGGCTCATGCCTGTAATCCCAGCACTTTGGGAGGCTGAGGTGGGCAGATCACTTGAGGTCAGGAGTTCGAGACCAGCCTGGCCAACATGCTGAAACCCCGTCTCTACTAAAAATACAAAAAAAAAAAAGTTAAAAAGATATTTTTTATTTTTGCCTAGCAGAATGGCTAAAATGAAAAATAATGACAACACCAAATACTGACAAAGATGTAGAGAAACTGGGCCACACGAATTGCTGGTGGGAATGTGAAATGATACAACCACTCTGGGAAAAGGTTTAGCAGTTTTTAAAAATAAAACTGTGCGGGCCAGGCATGATGGCTCACACCTGTAATCCCAACACTTTGGGAGGCTGAGGTGGGTGGATCACGAGGTCAGGAGATCGAGACCATCCCGGCTAACACAATGAAACCCTGTCTCTACTAAAAGTACAAAAAATTAGCCAGGCATGGTGGCATGCGCCTGTAGTCCCATCCACTCGGGAGGCTGAGGTAGGAGAATCGCTTGAACCCAGGAGGCGGAGGTTGCAGTGAGCCGAGATTGCACCACTGCACTCAAGCTTGGGTGACAAAGCGAGAATCCGTCTCAAAAAATAAATAAATAAATAAATAAATAGAACTGCATAAAACTACCATATAACCCACAGTTGCTCTCCTGGGCATTTATCTCAAAGAAAAGAAAACTTACATTCACACAAATGTTCATAGCGACTTTATTCATAATAGCCAAAAACCAGAGGTCTTTCTGTAAGTCATGGTATATGCACAGGACAGAACACTACTCAGCAATAAACAGGAGCGAGCTATCAATGTGTGTATATGTGTGTGTGTATATATATATATATATATATATATATATATATATATATATATAAAATCTCTAGGGAATTAGGCTGAGTGAAAATAGCCAATCTTTACAAATTGTATATTGTGTATTGTATGCTTACATTTATCTACATTACACTCTTGAAATGATAAAATTATGGAGAAGAGATTAATAGTTGCCAGGAGCTGGGGAGGGGGAAAGAGGTGAGTGTGGCTATAAAAGGGTAACACAAGGGTTCCCTGTGATGATGCAACTGTTCTGTGTCTTGACTTCATCAATGTCAACATCCTGGTTGTGGTATCTTACTATACGTTACAAGATGTTACCACTGGGGGAAGCTGGATCAAGGGATCTCTCTTTTTTTCTTTTCCTCCATAAGTAAGGAAGCAATCTCTGTATTATTTCTTATAATGTGAATCTATAATTATTTCAAAATAAAAAGTTTAATTAAATAAATCTGTACACAAATATTGATAGTGGTTTTATTCATACTCATTAAAAACTGGAATCAATCCAAATGCCCAAGAACTGGTAAATGAATATATAAATTATAGTAAAACCTTACAGTGAAATGCTACTCAGCAATAATAAAGAATGAACCACTGATATGTAAAACATGAATGAATCTCAGAAGCTCCACGCTATGTGAAAGGAGTCAGACTCAAGACTATCTACTGTATAATTCCATTTATGTGAAGTGCGAAAAAAGTCAAAAATCTTAGTTATAAAAAGCAGAGCAGTGGTTGCCAGGAGGCAGAGGGTAGGGGTGTAGAATGACTGCAAAAGGTTTCAAGGTAATTTTTGGGGGGTAATGAAAATATTCTATCAATTTCATGATTGTGGTAGTGACTATATGATGGTATATTTGTTAAAACTCATTTATTGTGCACTTAATATTGGTCAATTTTATTGCATTTAAATTGTACCTCAATAAAGTTGACCCCAAAATTGGGCTAATAAATTTAGACTATTTTGCAACTTGCTTTTTCATTTAACTATATGTTGTGGACTTCTGGCTTCCAGACAGAGAGCTTTACCTCCTTTTGAATAGTTCCATGGTCTTTCATTGTATGGATGCAGCACAATACCACAATTAATTTAATTAATCTTTCCTTGATGAGCATTTCTGCTATTTCCAATTTTTTATTCTTTTTTTTTTTTTTTTTTTTTGAGACGGAGTCTCACTCTGTCACCCAACGTAGAGTGCAGTGGCGTGATCTTGGCTCACCGCAACCTCTGCCTCCCAGGTTCAAGTGATTCTTCTGTCTTAGCCTCCCAAGTGGCTGAGATTACAGGTGTGCACCACCATGCCCACCTAATTTTTGTATTTTTAGTAGAGACGCGGTTTCACCATGTTGGCCAGGTTGGTTTCGAACCCCTGACCTCAGGTGATCCACCCGCCTCAGCCTCTCAAAATTGTTTATTCTTACAAGTAATGTGATGGTTAACCTTTTCATGTATCTTTGTATACCAGAGAAATTGTTTTTATTGAGTAGACTTCTAAAAGTGATATTTCTTGGTTTAAGGATATATGTAATTAAAATTTTTGGCCTGGTGTGGTGGCTCACACCTGTAATCCCAGCACTCTGGGAGGCTGAGGTGGGCAGATCACTTAAGGTCAGATGTTTGAGACCAGCCTGGCCAAGATGGTGAAACCCCATCTCTACTAAAA
This sequence comes from Nomascus leucogenys, assembly GCF_006542625.1. NCBI lineage: Eukaryota > Metazoa > Chordata > Mammalia > Primates > Hylobatidae > Nomascus > Nomascus leucogenys. The sequence goes on along the minus strand of NC_044391.1, from coordinate 115,482,067 downwards.
AAATACAAAAATTAGCCAAGCATGGTGGCATGTGCCTGTAATCCCAGCTACGCAGGAGGCTGAGACAGGAGAATCACCTGAACCCGGGAGGCAGAGGTTGCAGTGAGCCAAGATTGCACCACTGCACTCCAGCCTGGGTGACAAAGCAAGACTCTGTCTCCAATAAATAAATAAATAAATAAATAAATAAATAAATAAATAACATTTTCATGTGAAGTGCCAAATTGCCTGACAAAATAAGGTTGTATCAACTTGCACTGTGATCAACAGTGAATGAGTCCTGTGGCTATTTCTAAGGCATTCTTTCTAACCTTATTTACTTGCTCCTTTTCCCACAGCCTTTTCATCCAGTTGACGTTTTTCTTTTCACAACTCTCTGTAGGATTTCTGTAGCTCCAAACCTTGACTGTTGATGCTTTGTTAGGGCCTGTAGAATGACCTCGTTATTTGAGGATCATTCGATCAAAAAGGAGCACATACGATGGTGGAGAGACAGACAAGAAAAGCAATTACTATATAGCGTGGAAAATGACAAGAGACTTGTATATTATATACACTGATAATAATGATGAAAGAGAAGATGATGTTGTTGCTGATAATAGCTAAAAATTATTTAGCACTTACTATATGCCAGGAAGAAGTCAAAGAACTGTATAGACGTTAATTCATTTCATTCCCACAACCACCCTCGGAGGTAGAAATTGTTACAATTTTCCCCATTTGGCCAAGCACAGTGGCTCATGCCTGTAATCCCAGCACTTTGGGAGGCCAAGGCAGGCAGATCACTTGAGGTCAGGAGTTTGAGATCAGCCTGGCCAACATGGTGGAATCCTATCTCTACTAAAAATACAAAAAAATTAGCAGCGTATGGTGGTGTGCACTTGTAATTCCAGCTGCTCGGGAGGCTGAGGCAGGAGAATTGCTTGAGCCCGGGAGGCAGAGTTTGCAGTGAGCCAAAATTGTACCACTGTGCTCCAGCCTGGGTGACAGAGCAAGACTCTGTCTCATAAAACAAGCAAACAAACAAAAATTGCACTATTATACACACCCCTTGGCTGGGCATTGAAAAATGAGTAGGAGTTAATTAGGTGAAGAAAGGGCATGGATTAGGCCACGTGGTGGCTCACGCCTTTAATCTCAGCACTTTGGGAGACCGAGGTGGGTGGATCACTTGAGGCCAGGAGTTGAAGACCAGCCTGGCCAACATGGTGAAACCCCATATCTACTAAAAATACAAAAATTAGCCAGACCTGATTGCAGCTACTTGTAATCCCAGCTACTCAGGTGGCTGAGGCACGAAGATCACTTGAACCCGGGAGGCAGAGGTTGCAGTGAGCTGTGATGGCACCACTGCACTCCATCCTGGGCAATAGAGTGAGACTCTGGAAAGAAAGAAAAGGGTGGGGGTGGGGGTGCGGAGAGAGAGGGAAGGAAGGCGGGGGGAGAGGGAAGGAATGGAAGGAAGGAAGGAAAGAAGGAAGGAAGGAACGAACAAAAGAAAGAGAAAGAAAAAGAAAGAAAGAAAGAAAAAGGAAGGAAGGAAGAAGAAAGAAAGAAAGAAAGAAAGAAAGAAAGAAAGAAAGAAAGAAAGAAAGAAAGAAAGAAAGAAAAGAAAAGGAAGAAAGGAAGGAAGGGAAGGGAAGGGGAGGGGAGGGGAGGGGAAGGGAGGGAAGGGAAGGAGGAAGGAAGGAAGGATATGGATTAAATGGAATCCTAGGAAGAATGAAAAAATGAAAAATGTTTAGTGTGTCCAGGCTAGGCATAATGGCTCACACCTGTAATCCCAGAACTTTGAGAGGCTGAGGTGGGTGGATCACTTGAGGTCAGAGTTCGAGACCAGCCTGGCCAACATGGTGAAACCCCATCTCTACTAAAAATACAAAAATTAGTCAGGCGTGGTGGTGCACACCTGTAGTCCCAGCTACTTGGGAGGCTGAGGCAGGAGAATTGCTTGAACCCAGGAGGCAGGGGTTACAATGAGCCGAAATGGCGTCAGTGCACCACAGCCTGGGTGACAGAGCAAGACCTTGCCTCCAAAAAAAAAAAAAAGGAAGAAAAGTGTGTACAAAGGCACAGAAGTATAATAAAGCAAAGTAGTGCATTCAGATGTCCTGTGAGTAATTTCAGATGGCTGACATCCAGAGGGAACTAGGGGACAGGAAAAGAAGAAACTGGAGCAAGCTCATGAGTAAGTGGACGTGAATGTTTCTCATTTCCTCTTGCTAAATGCTTTCTCACACAGTACGCATTTTGCTGGCGCAATCTTACTCATTTGTACTTTCTAATGAAGTCCAGGGAAAGACTTCTCATTAGGAAATAATTCCCAGATTGAGAGGCAAAAGTTGAGAAGAGTCAGCCGGACAGAAGAGGAGATGAGTGTTCAGGCAGAGGAAGCTGTGTGAGGTGTCATGGCTGGAATTTCTTTCTTTCTTTCTTTCTTTTTCTTTTTTGAGGCAGGGTCGCTGCCCTGTCGCCCAGGCTAGAGTGCAGTAGGGCGATCTGGGCTCACTGCAACCCCCAACTCCTGGGTTCAAGCGATTCTCCTGCCTCAGCCTCCTGAGAAGCTGGGATTACAGGTGTGCACCACCACACCTGGCTAATTTTTGTATTTTAGTGGAGATGGGTTTCACCATGTTGGTCAGGCTGGTCTGGAACTACTGACCGCAGGTGATCCGCCCGCTTTGGCCTCCCAAAGTGCTGGGATTACAGGTGTGATGAGCCACTGTGCCTGGCCCATGGAATTTCTAAGGAACTGGCTGGTATTGAGGATGGCTGGGTATAAAAAGTAAAGGGGGAGGAGACACAAATGAGGCCAAATAGGGTGGCAAAGACCAATCCATGTAGGCCACATTAAGGAGTTCAAACATTATGGTGGTTATAAAACCAATCAATGAAAAAGAAATGACCAAATATCCCCTCTAGGCAGGCCGTGCTCCGGGGGCAAAGAAGATACAATGATGTGCAATATGATCCTAGCCTTCCAGAAGCACACAGACTAGCTGGGAAGGTAAAATGTGAGCAAACATAAGGAAGGTGATCAACGATTACTAGCCACATATAACAAGAGATAAATGTGAAATGCTGGAGTTTACAAGAGAGAAAGACAACTGGTTGGGTAGGAGGCAGGGACAGTGGTAGGGAGAAGGGACGGGAGTGGGGCCTTAAAGAATGGGTACACTAGGCCAGGCACAGTGGTTCACGCCTGTAATCCCAGCACTTTGGAAGGCAGAGACAGGTGGATCACCTGAGGTCAGGAGTTTGAGACTGGCCTGACCAACATGGAGAAACTCCATCTCTACTAAAAAAACAAAAGTTAACCAGGCGTGGTGGTGCATGCCTGTAATCCCAGCTACTCGGGAGGCTGAGGCAGGAGAATCGTTTGAACCTGGGAGGTGGAGGTTGTGGTGAGCCAATATCACGCCATTGCACTCCAGCCTGGGCAAGAAGAGCAAAATTCCATCTCAAAAAAAAAAAAAAAAAAGAAAGAAAAGGAAAAGAAAGAGTTCTCGGTGAACACTTAGTGTTTCTCATTATTTTGCACCTCTTCTACTGAATGTAGTTGTTCTCCTTTGTTAGGTCAGGAACCCATGAGAGCATCTGATTGAAAAATCACAGACCATCACCCTATCCAAAAATGCATATATGGGCCAGGCGTGGTGGCTTACACCTGTAATCCCAACACTTTGGGAGGCCAAGGTGGGCAGATCACTTGAGGTCAGGAGTTCGAGACCAGCCTGCCAACATGGTGAAACCCCATCTCTGCCAAAATATAAAAAATTAGCCGGGTGTGGTGGCTCACACCTGTAATCCCAGCTAGTCAGGAGGCTGACATAGGAGAATCGCTTGAACCTGGGAGGTGGAGGTTGCAGTGAGCTGAGATCGTGCCACTGCACTCCAGCCTGGGTGACAGAGCAAGAATCTGTCTCAAAAAAAAAAAAAAAATGTATATAGGTACACATGTGTATGTACCATTTTGCAATATCAGGGTGCTGAAACTTCATAGGTGGCTGAAACTTGCAGTTTTCAGGTTGAGAATTCCTGTCCCTCTGTGTCCAGCAGACAAATGCTACCTGAAGGCCATGGAGAATTGAGACAAAATTCTAACACTTCTACATTATTGAGAGAAAGGATGAGAAGGTATGAAACAAATTTTAATGACGAATTTTTGTGGATTTTTGAAAGGCATAAATGGGATGATTAATAATAACAAAAAAGCTCTGTTTATAGACATCATAAAACACACTAGAAATCTACGGGATTCAGTCTCCACTTGTATATCATCTGACACAGAGCTGAAGGTGGAGGAGAAAGGTTAACCCTCCTCATTCCCTTGCCCACCCCACATACAGTTGGCCTTTTCGGTCAGGTTTCTGAGGCAGTAAGCATTTTTTTGAGGGCCTACAATGTGCCAGACACTGTTCTGGGCACCTGGGCAGAAAGAAAGATCTTGAAGACTCTTGCCCTGTAGGGAAGTTTACAGCTTGGGGAGCGGGTGGAGGAAGAACAGAAAAAAAACCACACTAATATTTAATTACTTAAAAAAATTGTTTTTTCAAGGCTGGGTGCAGTGGCTCATGCCTGTAATCCCAGCACTTTGGGAGCCCAAGGCTGGCAGATCACCTGAGGTCAGAAGTTTGAGACCAGCCTGGCCAACATGGTGAAACCCCATCTCTACTAAAAACACAAAAATTAGCTGGGCATGGTGGCATGCAACTGTAATTCCAGCTACTCGGGAGGCTGAGATAGGAGAATCACTTGAACCTAGGAGGTGGAGGTTGCAGTGAGCCGAGATTGCACCATGTCACACCAGCCTGGGCAACAGAGCAAGACTCTGTCTCAAAAAAAAAAAATGTTTTTTAAATAGAGACAGGGTCTTGCTACGTCGCCCAGGCTGGTCGCCAATTCCTGGACTCAAGTGATCCTCCTGCCTCGGCCTCCCAAAGTGCTGGGATTACAGGCCTGAGCCACTGTGCCTGGTCCAAATCACACCAATAAAAGGAGTCATAGGATGTGTTCAAACAGACTTGTGGAAAAGCTGAGGCGAAAGGAGGAGGTACTAATTTTGACTGGAGGCAGAACTAGAAAAGAGCTCTGAAAAATGGGGAGGAGGGGCAAGATTCAGGAAGTATTCGCAGGTGGGGAAGCTTCTTTTTCCCCTTTTAGTCATAGGAAGATAGAATTCCCGGCTCCCTCTTCCTGCCTCCACTAGTCTTATCACCTGAGTTCCATACCAGCTATTTCAAAAAGAGAACAGGCCCAAGGGTGTACAACCTTCCCTCCAGTAATAAGCAAAGGTGGTTACTATGTGCGAGGAGCTCTGCCAAGCATTGCCCAGCTGTTACCTTTAATTCATACAACGGAATGGTGGTGTGTACTATCACCATTTTCCTGAGAAAAGTGGGTTTCAGAGCTAGAACTTGTCCCTTGTCACACAATTATGGGGTGGCTAAGCCAGAACTGAAGCTGACTCGGCCTAACTTCAAAATTCACCTTCTGGCCAGGCATGGTGGCTCACACCTGTAATCCCTCCCAGCACTTTGGGAGGCCTAGGCAGGCGAATCACTTGAGTCCAGGAGTTTGAGACTAGACCGGGCAACATGGCGAGACCCTGTCTCTACAAAAAAATGGAAAACTTAGCTGGGCATGGTAGCGCGAACCTGTAGTCCCAGCTATTCAGGAGTTGGGAAGATCTCTTGAGCCTCGGAGGTCGAGGCTGTAGTAAGCTGAGATGGCACCGTTGCACTGCAGCCCAGGTAGTCTGGGCACCAGAGCAAGACCCTGTGTCCAAAAAAAAAAAAAAAGAGAAAGTCTTTATTTTGTTTGTTTAGCTTTTCTGTGGCTTCAGTCTTTAGTTTCCTTTTTGTTTCTTTATTTTTTTATTTATTTCACTATGGAAAATTTCTAACATAAGAGGAGACAGAATGGTATCATAAACTTCCATGATTCTATCACCTAGGTTCAATAATTAAGAATTCGGCCAGGCGTGGTGGCACACACCTGTAATCCCTGCACTTTGGGAGGCCAAGGTGGGCAGATCACCTGAGGTCAGGAGTTGAGACCAGCTTGGCCAACATGGTGAAACCACATTTTTACTAAAAACAAAAAATTAGCCAGGTGTGGTGGCACGTGCCTGTAGTCCCAGCTACTTGGGAGGGCGAGGCAGGAGAACTGCTTGAACCCGGGAGGCAGAGGTTGCAGTGAGCCAAGATTGCACCACTGCACCCCAGCCTGGGTGACAGAGTGAGATTCCATCTCACAAAAAAAAAAAAAAAAAAAAAAAAAGAATTCCTGGCTAATCTTATTTTATGACTAATCCCTCCCTGGATTATTCTGAAGCAAATCATATCATGGTATCATTTTCACCCATAAAGACTTCAGTATGCCTCTTGGATCCCTTTTACCTGATAAGTTCCTCCTCCTTGTAATGTATTTGTTGAAGAAGCTGGGTCATTTATCTCATGGAATTTCTTACCATCTGAATTTTGGCAATTGCATTCAGCAGTATCATCTATCATCTAACATGTTCCCTGTCCTTGGCATTTCCTGTAAACTAGTAGTTGGATTCAGAGTAGTGATCAGACAGGTTAGTGATTTTTGGCAAGACTACTTTGTGACTGTTTTTCATCGGGAGGCACTAATGTATTTGTCTTTTGATCGTCATTGATGATCAAAGTCCAGGTCTGTTAATTTACTAAAGATGGCAAAATGGTGATATTTTAATCCTTCTAGTTTTTCTTTGTTTAATAGCTGTAATACATCGAAAAAAGAAGCTTTCCCTGATCATCTATGCAGTTAACCTAAGATATATTTGTCACTGGAAAGGTAATATAAACGCTTCTCTCTCTTTATTTGCCAATTTTCAAAATAACAAATGGATCCTTAGCACCCACCAAAAGTGACCAACAGATTTAATTTTTAAAAAGCGTGAATTCATGGTTTTAAACATATTTGATGAGCTTCAATTCATCACAGTTATAATTCTTATTGATGCTCAAATTATCCTATTCTTTGGTTAGTGGGGGCCTTTTCAAGTTGACTGAGTCTGTTTTTTTTTTTTTATTTTTTTAAGGGATGGGGTTACTATGTTGCCCAGTCTGGACTGGAACTCCTGGGCTCAAGCCATCCTCCAGCCTCATCCTCCTGCCTCATCCTCCTGAGTAGCTGGGACTACAGGCACCTAAGTCTTTGTGATAATTTTTTTTTTTTTGAAACGGTATTGTTCTGTCACACAGGCTGGAGTGCAGTAGTGCAATCATGGCTCGAGGGACCCTCAAACTCCTGGGGTCAAGCGATCCTCCTGCCTCAGGCTGCAGAGTAGCTGAGACCATAGGTGCATGTCACCATGCCTGGTTAATTTTTTCAATTTTTTGTAGAGATGGGGGTCTCACTGTATTTCACAGACTGGTTTCAGACTCCTGGGCTCAAGCAATCTGCCCTCCTTAGCCTCCCAAAGTGCTGGAATTATAGGCATGAGCCACTGCAATAATTTTGGTGATTGCAACCAGCAGTGTGATTTAACATGTTCTCTGTCCTTGACACTTCCTGTAAATTAGAAGTTGGATTTCGAGTAGTTGATCAGATTTAGGTTAGGGATTTTGGAAAGACTACTTCATGACTAATGTTTTCATCAGAAGGCACATAATATCTGGTATTTGTCTTTTGAAATCATCCTATTGTTCTTGATAAATGCTTAATTATCTGGTGTATAATATGATGTTCCAAGCTCATCTTGTACATTTCTTTCCCAGGAGCCCGGATCTGGAATCAGCCATTTTTCTAAGGAGCCCTGCTTTCTTTTAGTAAGTGGCATTTAGAGATCATATTCTGTGTGCCAGAAATGCTTGCTTTTGAATTGATGATGGTTTCTAGAACAATTTTTTACAAGCACATACTTTATGGGTTCTTACTAATAGTTCTATTTCAAATTTAGGTATGACTAAAATGTTTCTACTTAACTTTATTGATCTTATATCCATACCTGGGATGTAAAACATCCCACTTTTCAAAACAACATAATTACTCATTGCTTTATCCTATAATACATGCAAAACAGTCTTACCAACTGTATTAGTCCATTTTCATGCTGCTGATAAAGACATATGCAAAACTGGGAAGAAAAAAAGGTTTAATGACCTCACAGTCCCACATGGCTGGGACGGCCTCACAATCATGGTGGAAGGCAAGGAGGAGAAAGTCACATCTTACATGAATGGCAGCAGGCAAGAGAGACAGCTCCTGCAGGGAAACTCCCATTTTTAAAACTATCAGATCTTGTGAGACTCATCTACCATCATGAGAACCACACAGGAAAGACCCGCCCCCATAATTCAATCACCTCCCACTGGGTTCCTCCAATGACACATAGGAATTGTGGGAGTTACAATTCAAAATGAGATTTGGGTTCGGACACAGCCGAACCATATCATCCCACCTCTGGCCCCTCCCAAATCTCAAGTTCTCACATTTCAAAACCGATCATGCTTTCCCAACAGTCTCCCAAAGTCTTAACTCATTTCAGCATTAACCCAAAAGCCCACAGTTCAAAGTCTCATCTGAGACAAGGCACATTCCTTTCACCTAGGAGCCTGTAAGATCAAAAGCAAGTTAGTTACTTCCCAGATACAATAGGGGTACAGGTATTGGGTAAATACAGCCATTCCAAATGGGAGAAATTGGCCAAAACAAAGGCGCTATAGTCCCCATACAAATCAGAAATCCAGCAGGGCAGTTAAGTCTTTTTTTTTTTTTTTTTTTGAGACGGAGTTTTGCTCTTGTTGCCCAGGCTGGAGTGCAATGGCACGATCTCGGCTCACCATAACCTCCGCCTCCCAGGTTCAAGCGATTCTCCTGCCTCAGCCCCCCGAGAAGCTGGGATTACAGGCACGCACCACCACGCCCGGCTAATTTTGTATTTTTAGTAGAGATGAGGTTTCTCCATATTAGTCAGGCTGGTCTCTAACTCCCAACCTCAGGTTATCCACCCACCTCAGCCTCCCAAAGTGCTGGGATTACAGGCGTGAGCCACTGCACCCGGCGCAGTTAAGTCTTAAATCTCCAAAATGATCTCCTTTGACTCCATGTCTTGCATGCAGGTCACGCTGATGCAAGAAGAGGGTTTCCATGGTCTTGGGCAGCTCAGCCCCTGTGGCTTTGCAGGGTACACCCTCCCTTCTGGCTGCTTTCATGGGCTGATGTTGAGTGTCTGCAGCTTTTCCAGGCACATGTGCAAGCTGTCGGTGGATCTACAATTCTGGGGTCTGGAGGATGGTGGCCCTCTTCTCACAGCTCCACTAGGTGGTGCCCCAGTTGGGACTGTGTGTGGGGACTCCAACCCCACATTTCCGTTCCACACTGCCCTAGCAGAGGTTCTCCATGAGGGCCCTGTCCCTGCAGCAAACTTCCTGGATATCCGGGTGTTTCCATACATCCTCTGAAATCTAGGCAGAGATTCCCAAGCCTCAATTCTTGACTTCTGTGCATCCACAGGTTGAATGCCACATGGAAGCTTCCAAGGCTTGAGGCTTGCACCCTCTGCAGCCACAGCCCGAGCTGTACCTTGGGCCCTTTTAATCATGGCTGGAGTAGCTGGGATGCAGGGCACCAAGTCCCTAGGCTGCACACAGCACGGAGACCCTGGGCCTGGCCCAAGAAACCATTTTTTCTTCCTAGGCCTCTGGGCCTGTGATGGGAGGGGCTGCCATGAAGACCTCTGACATGCCCTGGAGACATTTTCCCCATTGTCTTGGAGATTAATATTTGGGTCCCTATTACTTATGCAAATTTCTGCAGCCAGCTTGAATTTCTCCTCAGAAAATAGAATTTTCTTTTCTATTACATTGTCAGGCTGCAAAGTTTCTGAACTTTTATGCTCTGCTTCCCTTATAAAACTGAATGTGTTTAAGAGCACCCAAGTCACCTCTTGAATACTTTGTTGCTTAGACATTTCTTCCACCAGATACCCTAAATCATCTCTCTCAAGTTCAAAGTTCTGCAAATCTCTAAGGCAGGAGCAAAATGCCACCAGTCACTTTGCTAAAACATAACAAGGGTCACCTTTGTTCCAGCTCCCAACAAGTTCCTCATCTCCATCTGAGACCACCTCAGCCTGGACCTTATTGTTTGTATCACTATCAGCATTTTTGTCAAAGCCATTCAACAAGTCTCTAGGAAGTTCCAAACTGTCCCACATTTTCCTATCTTCTTCTGAGCCCTCCAAACTCTTCCAGTTGCTTCCACATTTTTGGGTATCTTTTCGGCAGCACCCCACTCTATTGGTACCAATTTACTGTATTAGTCTATTTTCATGCTGCTGATGAAGACATACCCGAGACTGGGAAGAAAAAGAGGTTTAATGGACTTACAGTTCCACATGGCTGGGGAAGCCTCACAATCACAGTGGAAGGCAAGGAGGAACAAGTCACATCTTACATAGATGGTGGCAGGCAAGAGAGAGAGCTTGTGCAGGGAAACCATTTTTAAAATCATCAGATCTTGTCATTCACTATCATGGGAACAGTGCAGGAAAGACCCACACCCATAATTCAATCACCTCCCACTGGGTTCCTCTCATGATGTGGGAATTGTGGGAGTTACAATTCAAGATGACGTCAGGGTGGGGACACAGCCAAACCATATCACCAACACTACCACATTTCTCGTTTCATTACTAAAAATGGTTTCAGATATTTTACAAGGTTTTTTGGTTTGGTCAGACTGGGTTTGGGTTTGGTCATTAGGGGATCTCCTATTAGGAATATTCAGTGGAATTCCTGAGTGTTAAGGTCATTTGCAATAGTTTCTCACTGTGTAGTTACACCATCAACTTAACAGATTGATTTGTTTCATTTTGTCAAGTCTAATTTTGTTTTATACTTTTCTAAAGTACTATATCCACAAACTTCCAACATAAATCTATAAAACAAGATATATTTAGAAAAGTCTAGCTTCTATCCCAATCCTCTCACTTTATTTCCTGTCTCCTCCTATGTGATGTACAGTATATTCATATTCCCCTCTCCAATGATAGCCTATTATCAGAATTTTCTTCACCTGGCTTTTTACTCATTAGGTTATATCCTGGCGATCACAACATAGAACATAGAAATATGCCTCATTTCCTTTCAAAGCTGCATGGCACTCCATTATGTGTAGGTATCCTAGTTTATTTACTCTGTTCCCTATTGATGGGCATTGAGTTATTTCCAGTCTTTTGCTACTACTAATGTTTCTGTAATAAATAGCCTTAAGCATATTAATTAATTTTTGAATTTTTGACTGTGTGTCTTTTTTATCTTTTTTTTTTTTTTTTTAGAGATAGGGTCTTGCTATGTTGCCCAGGCTGATCTTGAGCTCCTAAGCCCAAGTGATTCTTCCACTTTAGTCTCTCAGAGCGTTAGGATCACAGGCATGAGTGACCACATCCAGCTGAGAGTGTGTATTTAGGATGGATTCGTAGAAGTGAGATTTCTAGGTCAAAAGGTAAATGTCTATCTAAAATTGCTAGATATTGCTGCATTGCTCAAGAAACTTATTCTGTTGTGGAAGGAATTATAATGAAGGGATTAGGAAGTGAAGGAAGAAAACTGAGACCTCCCTGAAGGGCTGACATCATCCTCCCTATAGGAAGGACCCACCTTGACAGATGGTTTGTTCACATGCAGCTGAGAAGATTAGGGTGCTTTTCACCCCTCCCAAATCCTCACTGAAAGGAGGTGGTGCCACTCCTCACCCTGAACCTGTTGCCATGCCCTGCCTCCCCAGCTCCTTAAAAGGAAGGCAGTGGTTAATGTTAAAGCAAAATAAATAAGCCTCATAAACTAAAAAGTGGAATATAACCTAGCAACTTATTACCATCCAATTTCAGTCAGTTCACTCCCTCAGGAAAGCAAATTGCAATCAGGAGATGGTGCCATGCAACCTGCAGCAGTGTGTTTGCAGAGGACAACCCAGGGTCGAACGGGCCATCTCCCTTAGCTGGAAAGACAGCAGGCCACATTTCTCAGCACTGTTTTTTCAGCTTCTGATGACACTGAGGATCTCCTGGAGAGTTCTGTGACAGCAGAGCAAGGAGTTTTGATTTCTGAGTTTTTCCCTGGAGCAAGGGCCTGCCCTGTTGGCCACAGGCACTGTCTGGTGAAGTGTAGATCTGCCAGGCTCCTTGATATGCTTGTTCCAGCAAACTGATGGTACTATCTCTGATGCCTCCACCAGATTTTGCCACTGTCTACCTTGGATTGTCACCCTGCATGGACAGGCCTGGCTTTGCATACAAGGCTATGCATTGTGGGAGATTGGTCAGAGTGGTGGAAAAACTACAGGGAAAGGACGCAAACCTTCTGAAAGGTCAGAAGGTTCTGCAGAGCCTGGGGGGAGAATAGCAGAAAGCAGCTGTTCTATAACCCTGGGGCAGAGGGCAAGGAGTAGGTACAAGGGAGTGTGGGGGAATTTATCTTTAAGAGGCTTCTTTACTTATGTTGACCAGGAACTGACCGTTGATCATCCGCGTGCATGATGGTCCCTGAAAGGGGAATGATAAATGTTAATTACCTGCAGGTTGTGTTGGCTCCAGGTTTTCGTCATTGTGCCTGCACTGAATAAAAGCAAGCAGCTCCAGCTCTCGGGCTGCTCTCTGGACACTAGAGCCAGGCAGTCACCTAGCTGCTCTTACACTGCATACCTCTATCTGAGTACTCATTTCATCTGTGAGCCAGGGTCTGCGGGACAGACCCAGGAAGACGGGGGTCCTGTCAGCATCACCTCTGGATCCCCAGGAACCCTGGCGCTGACACCAGGGTTTACCACCAGCTGGTAAAACTAGGACAGCCTAAAAATGGGAATCCCTTCCAAGCCTTTTGTGAGGATTTACAGACGCAGAGCTGTGGTATGGAGCCCTTCGTAAAGTATCAAGTCAAATACAGATGCTCCTTGACTTAAGGTGGGGTTACGTCCACTGGGCATGGTGGCTCATGCCTGTAATCCCAGATCTTAGGGAGGAGGAGGCGGGAGGATAGCTTGAGCCCAGAAGTTCGAGACCTGCCTGGGCAATACAGCAAGACCCCGTTCTCCACTGAAAGGAAAAAAAAAAAAAGACCAAAAAAAAAAAAAAGTAACCAATCAAGTGTAAGATGGGGCTACATCCCTGTAAACCCATAATCAACTGAAAATATCATTAAGTCAATCACCATTAACTCAGGGACTGTCTGTACAGCTATTGTTATTAGAGTAAGCACTTGATAAATGTTTAACAAATGAGTAAATAAATAGTGTGGAAAAAAAAGGATGATGAGAATAAATGTCCCCCAGGACAGGTGTGGTGGCTCACGCCTATAATCTCAGCACTGTGGGAGACCGAGGTGGACAGATCACTTGAGGTCAGGAGTTCGAAACCAGCCTGGCCAACATGATGAAACCTTGTCTCTACTAAAAATACAAAAATTAGCTGGGCATAGTGGTGCAAGCCTCCAGTCCCAGCTACTCGGGAGGCTGAGGCAGAAGAATCACTGGAACCCGGGAGGTGGAGGTTTCAGTGAGCTGAGATCACACCATTGCACTCCAGCTTAGGTGAAAGAGTGAGTCTCTGCCTCAAAAAAAGAGTAAGTGTCCCAGGAGTTTCAATTAGTAGAAGAGGGTGGGGGGCACTGAAGTAGAGTGATTGGAGGATGGTTGGGTTTGGAAGGATTTGGAGACGTTGGCATATGGGAGTGGGGAACATTTCTAGGAAGGGAAAAATTACATTCACATTCAGTTTAGCAACAAGCACCGTCAGAGGAGTTTAGCAACTCTTCCTCTGACCAATTCAGTTTAGCAACATTCTGGTCAGAGGAGTCCTCTAAGTAAGTTGGGAGGAAAAGTACAAAGGTAACTAAATGATCACTAATGCCAATTGTGTCACTTTGTGCTGAGTGACCTCCTTTAATCCTCGTGACAGTCTCATAAGAGGGTATTATCACACTCAAGTAATAGATGAGGAATGTGAGACACAACAAAGTGCATTAACTTACCTGCAGGAGAGCAAGAGACAAACCACTGAAGAGCCTTTAATGCCCAACTAGGAATTTGAACCACCATAGTCAGAAGGGAGCCACTGAAGAGGCTTGAGCACAGGAGTGACATGGTCATATTGGTGCTTCAGAGAAATGCAATATGGTATAGTAGCTGGGAGTTTGGATTTTGGCACCAGACCACTTGGTTCTTCTAAAATCCCAGTTCTGGCCAGGCGCACTGGCTCACCCCTATAATCCCAGCACTTTGGGAGGCTGAGGTAGGCAGATCACCTGAGGTCAGGAGTTCGAGACCAGCCCGGCCAACATGGCAAAACCCCGTCTCTACTGAAAATACAAAAATTAGCTGGGCGTGGTGATGTGCGCCTGTAATCCCAGCTACTTGGGAGGCTGAGGCAGGAGAATTGCTTGAACCTGGGAGGTGGAGGCTGCAGTGAGCCGAGATCACATCACTGCACTCTAGCCTGGGTGACAAAGCAAGACTCTGTCTCAAAAATAATAATAATAATAATAATTAATAAAATCCCAGTTCTGCTCCTTTCTTGCTGTGAGATCTTACAAATATTATTTAACCACACTGAGCCTCAGTTTCTTCATCTATAAAATGGGGTAATAAAGGCATCCAGCTTACGGGGTCTTTTAGAGGAATAAAATAACACATGTAGAACACAGTACAGTGATGCCATGTACGTGTATGACAACTGTAAGTTATCATCAATATGTAAGCTATCTACCGGGTGGCCTGGAGAGAGGTCAGAGGTAGGGGGCAGCAGCAGGCACGGACTGAAGGCTAGGGTGGAATAGAAAGTAAGATATTTTAAAGTAAGCTTCAATAGGAATCATTACTTGCACACATGGGATAAGAAAAATACTTAAGAATGACTCTCAGATTCCCAGTCTTTTCTTTTTTCTTTACTTATTCACCCTATTCTTTTAGTCTCTCAAGATTCCCAATCTTTTTATTTATTTATTTTTTTTTTGAGATGGAGCTTCACTCTTATTGCCCAGGCTGGAGTGCAGTGGCGCAATCTCGGCTCACTGCAACCTCTGCCTCCCGGTTTCAAGAGATTCTCCTGCCTCAGCCTACTGAGTAGCTAGGATTACAGGCATGCGCTACCATGCCCTGCTAGTTTGGTATTTTTAGTAGAGATGAGGTTTCATCATGTTGGCCAGGTTGGTCTTGAACTCCTGACCTCAGGGGATCTGCCCACCTCGGCCTCCAAAAGTGCTGGGATTACAGGTGTGAGCCACTGCGCCCGGCCAAGATTCCCAATCTTATTCACTGAGAAGAAAAGGGCTTCTGTCCTTCCTGTAGAAGATAGCCATAAAGGGGGGAGAAAAAAAAAAGGATGAGGGGGCATCTGATAGAAACACGAAAACTCAGAGAGAAGCTAGTTTTTTGGAGCGAGATCACACTTTGGGAGGGTGTGTGTATGTGGGGTGGGGGTTGTCAAAAGGATCCTGGGTTCTGTTGCCAGCTCTGCCACCAGTTGGCTGTGTCCCCTTGCCAAAAACCTCTTTCCTTTTCTGGACTTCAGTTTTTAGTCAGCGAAATTAAGCTTTTACACTTGAGATCTTAGAATTCTCTCCCAACTCAGATGTTCTCCAGTTTCACCTGATCGCTGTATGGCACTTGAAAGGGAGGATGGTGCTAATAGCCTGGCTCTTAGGAGGCTTCTTTGAAAAAAAAAAAAAGAGAGAAAGAAAAAAAGATTTTTAAAATTTATTTAATTTTAATTTCTTTTCTTTTTTCCTTTTTTGAGACAGAGTCTCACTGTCACTCAGGCTGGAGTGCAGTGATGTGATCTTGGCTCACTGCGACCTCTGCCTCCCAGGCTCAAGTGATCCTTCCACTTCAGCCTCCAAGTATCTGGGACTACAGGTGCACACAACCATGCCTGGCTAATTTTTGTATTTTTTGTAGAGATGGGGTTTTACCATGTTGCCCAGGCTGGTCTCAAACTCCTGAGCTCAAGTGAGCTGCCCGCCTTGGCCTCTCAACGTGCTGGGATTATAGGCGAGAGTCACCACACTCCGCCTGTAAAAGAAAAATTTAAAGTAGAAATGAAGGGGTTTCACTATGTTGCGCAGGCTAGTCTCAAACTCCTGGCCTCAAGTGATCTTCCTGCCTCAGCCTCCCAACGCACTGGGGTTACAGACACGAGCCATTGTGCCCAGCCCTTTTCTTGAGGTTCAAGGGGAGGTGATGGGAAGAGGCAGCAATATAAGAGGAAAGCTCCTTCTTCTTTCTTCCTGCTCCCTTAAATGTTGGACCTCAGGCCCTGCAAGAGACCCCTTGGCCAGGCTCCCCAAAACCACCCCCGCATGGATCCTCCCATCACTCCAGAGATACTGGGAACTGCTGTCAGAGGAAGTCAAGTGCAAGGTTTATTTTATTTAGCTGCACTCTCTTCCACTTGATTGGTTCCTGACTGGGCTTTTGTTTTTCTACCAGATTGGAGAAGAAAGGGAAGGTTGTTTTAAAAAGTTCACTATCCTTAGCAACAGTGAAACCAGAACCCTTGGTGGTGCCTGGGGCCCAGCAGAGCTTGTGTTTACCCAGAGGGTGCACCTGGGGGTAGGAGGTGGAGCATCACCTGCCCAGGTGTGTGGCCTGGACCTGGCCTCAGGCAGGTGTTTAGCACCTTCCATTTAGCACAGCCTGAAGGAGAATGGGCACCCACTCTTCTGGGAAGCTCTGTATTTTGAAATAGAGTTTTACATAACATAGAATAACCAGGGCTGAAGAATGCACGTGTCGAATGCATACCAATACCTGGAACGACATTTGATCCGAGGAAATGAACCCCTTGGAGGAATTTTTTTTTTTTCCAGATAAAATGCCAGTTATGTAACACAGCCGAATAGTACCACAGAGACGGCGCCCTCTCTCTCTTGTTTTATTTTTATATTTATTTTATTTTTTAATTTTTGAGGCAAGGTCTCACTCTGTTGCTCAGGCTGGAGTGCAATGGTGCTTTCATAGCTCACTGCGGCCTCGAACTTCTAGGCTCATGTGATCCGCCTGCCTCAGTCTCTCAAACAGCTGGGACTGAGATCTCCCTACATTGCACAGGCTGGTCTCAAACTCCTGGCCTCAAGTGATCTGCTGGCCTCAGCCTCCCAAAATGATGGGATGGCAGGTGTGAGCCACTGTACCTGGCCTTCCCCTTTCTTGTGAGCTGGCACCTGTGGCTAGACCATTTCCCTCAGGCATTGACAACATGTAGGAATTAAACTAAGGGATTCAAAATTAATTCTAACATGTAGTGACTCATACTCGTTTTAACTTTAATTGGTAGTCAGACAGTAATAGAGGACACATTCACCTTCAATAGGCTTCTTTCAGCTCACACAGAATCCCCATTATCATTCCTGTTAGCAAACATTTATTGGGCATTTTTGTGTTAAATAAGATCTTGTTTGTCTAAAATGTTTTATATACTTTAAAGCACCATGCAAAGATGATACTGTGCTTGGTGGATTCATGGACTCCAAAAATACCATGCTCTGTATTTTACAGGTAGGAAAACTAAGGCCCTGGAAAAGAAGAGACTTACTAATCATCTTTCCCTACTTTATTTCTCTTTGTTTCTTTCTTTTTTCTTTATAAAAAATTTTTTTGGCCTGGTGTGGTGGCTCATGCCTGTAATCCCAGCACTTTGGGAGGCTGAGGTGGGCAGATCACTTGAGGTCATAAGTTCGAGACCAGCCTGGCCAACATGGTGAAACCCCGTCTCTACTAAAAACACAAAAACTAGCCAGGCATGGTGGTGAACACCTGTAATCCCAGCTACTTGGGAGGCTGAGGCAGGAGAATTGCTTGAACTCGGGAGGCAGAGGTTGCAGTGAGCCAAGATTGCACCACTGTACTTCAGCCTGGGCAACAAAGTGACACTCTATTTCAAAAAAAAAAAAAAAATTAACCCAGTTCATAACTTTCCCTATTTTAAATGATAGCACCAGGCACTGATGATTCAAGGAGATGAGAAATGCAAGTAATAGTCTAGCTCTTGAGAGAGGACACTGAGAAATGAAGCCCACAGTGTCTAATCCCTCATTTGGACTTTACTTGAAGAGCATATCCCGATGCCTCTGAGGGTGACCTGGCGACGTAGGAGCTCAAATCTCAAATCTTCAAAGCAAGTTTATAGACAGTAGCAAAACCTAAAAGGGAAGAGGGTACAGGAGTGGCCGGATGCAGAAGAGAACCCATGGCTGCTTGGATCAGATAGTGGGCTGCTGAAGGCAGCGACTGAGATCCTGAAACAAGGTGTAGCTCCCAGAGCAGCTGGTATCTGAAGAAACCTAAGTAGCAGGTGCTGGAGAACCACAGTGTAAGGGCATCGGAGGGATGGCATCATTCATACTCTCGGTCATTTATTCACGTTTATTTATTTTTATTGATACATAATGATGTACATATTTGGCGGTTACATGTGATAGTTTATTATTATTATTGAAATGGCATCTCACTCTGTTGCCCAGGCTACAAAGCAGTGGTGCGGTCTTGGCTCACTGCAACCTCTGCCTCCCGGGTTCAAGCAATTCTTCTGCCTCGGCCTCCTGAGTTGCTGGGATAACAGGTGCCTGCCACCACACCTGGCTAATTTTTTGTATTTTTAGTACATGTTTGCCATGTTTGCCAGGCTGGTCTGGAACTCCTGACGGCAGATGATGCACCCACCTCCGCCTCCAAAAGTGCTGGGATTACAAGTGTGAGCCACTGCACCTAGCCATGATAATTTAATACATTCATATAATTTGTAAAGATCAAATCTGTGTAATTGGGCTATCCATTATCTTAAATATTTGTCTTTTCTTTGTGCTAGAAATATTCAAATTATTCTCTTCTAGTTTTTTTTTTTTTTTTTTGTGACAAGGTCTCACTACGTTGCCCAGGTTGGAGGGCACTGGCTATTCATAGGTGCTATCCAAGTGCAGTACAGCCTCCAACTCCTGGGCTCAGGCAATCCTCCTGCCTCAGCCTCCCGAGTAGCTAGGACTCCAGATGCATGCCTAGTGTCACTCCCGTTTATGAAGCACCTATTCTGTTTCATGTCATGGGATCCTGGCACAGAGAGCAGGCAGGAGTCCACACAGGCAAGCTGTCAGCATGGGGGATAATCAGGACTAGTGTTAAGCAGGGTAAGGATAGGCTTGGGAGACACATTTACACTTTGTGAGTGGAGCAAGAGTCGTTCATTCAACGATAAACATCTTCAAAGTATATTCTATACGCCAGTAAAGTTCTAGACATGGAGAACAGTGGACAAAACGCCCTTGTAGACATTACATTCTAGTGAGGAGGGGCAGATAGACAATCAATAAACTACCGTCTATAATATGGCAGATGGTGATTCATGCTATGGAAAAAAAAAAAGGATCAGGACAGGGGGATAAAGCGTGCCAAGGGGAAGGGATTTCAACTGTAGGCCTCAGTGAGGAGGGGATGTTTAAACAAAGACCTGAAAAAGGTTAGGAAGCAAAAGCCATAGGGCTACTGGTAGAGGCAGATGGCACAGCAAGTGCAAAGGCCCTGAGGTGGGAGTGTGCCTGCTGCATGCACACTTGCAATGAAAAGTCACTAGTGAGGCTGGGTGCGTGGCTTGCACCTGTAATCCGAGCACTTTGAGAGGCTGAGGCAGGCAGATTGCTTGAGCCCCGGAGTTTGAGACCAGCCTGGGCAACATGGTGAAACCCCTTCTCTACAATAAAAAATATATATATATACACAAAAAAAATTAGCCACATGTGGTGTCACACACCTGCAGTCCCAGCTACTCAGGAGGCTCAGGTGGGAGGACTGCTGGAGCCCAGGAGGTCGAGGCTGCAGTGACCCACGATTGCACCACTGCACTCCAGCCTGGGCAACAGAGCAAGACTCTGTCTCAGAAAAAAAAAAAAAAAAGGCCGGGTGAAGTGGCGGCTCATACCTGTAATCTTAGCACTTTGGGTGGCCGAGGTGGGCAGATCTTTGAGTCTAAGAGTTCGACACCAGCCTAGGCAACATGGCAAAACCCTGTCTCTACAAAAAATACAAAAATTAGCTGTGCGCGGTGGCACATGTCTGTAGGCCCAGCTACTAGAGAGGTTGAGGTGGGAGGATTGCCTGAGCCTCGGAGGTGGAGGCTGCAGGGAGCCAAGATCATGCCACTGCACTCCAGCCTGGGCGACAGAGCAAGAGCCTGTCTCAGAAAAAAAAAAAAAAAAAAAAAAAGAAGAGAGAAAGTCATTATTAGTGAAACGCATGGAGTGTTTAGTTGCCGCAGGCTGACATTTTCTTCCTGGCAGTTTACAGTGACATTTAGTAATGAATACCCACACCCACACTCGTAGATCAGAATAGACCACCGCCATAAATACTAGGTCAGGGTCTCCTTCCCAAGCTTAAAACTTCAGGGTGACTGTTTGTGGGACCCCCCCACAGGGTCCCCCACAGTGGGCTTAACGCTGTGGGTTCATCTTAGCTTCACTCCCACACCCAGAACAAGGTGACACCCACTGGGCCTGCAGCAAAGGTGGGAATCTTAGGAAAACACAGCTGCAGAGGCTTCAGCTGGTGTGTCAGTGTTCCTCTACATCATGTGCTTGTTGTTTTCAGACTTGCTTGGCTGGGAAAGCTTAGCTTTGGGGCTATAAACTTAATCCCAACAGACCTGAATTGATACCTCTTAATTACGTCTGTGATGTAGTAAATCAACACCCTATTAGGAAGTCATTCAACTTCAACTGTTAAATATTCAGAAACTTTTTACAAGAGAATTGCAACATGTAAGCCCTCTGGCAGGAAGAGATGTTACTAATCTGTTTTGTGTACAGAGACATGCTGGCTGACACTTTGCAAAACGGAGCTGAGCTACCAGTTATATGCTCCTTCATATATTTTATCAAACCAAGAGTTTAAGTCCTGCTGTATAAATAACTGTAAAGCATCTAGTGTAATCACTACCCCAACCTTTCCTGCCTAATTCTTTTGCCTCTTTGTGGCTCCTTTTATCGAGACTTAAATTGGAATTACGTCCTACTTTTCAGAGAAAGAACATTCATTCATTCATTCAACAAGTTTTCCGTATTGTGGCTGGGCGTGGTGTAATCCCAGCACTTTGGGAGGCCAAGGCAGGCTGATCACTTAAGGCCAGGAGTTCAAGGCCAGCCTGCCAACATGGTGAAACCCCATCTCTAGTGAAAATACAAAAAAATTAGCTGGGTGTGGTGGCGCACGCCTGTGGTCCCAGCTACTCAGGAGGCTGAGGCAGGAGAATCACTTGAACCTGGGAGGCAGAGGTTGCCTTGAGCCCAGATTGTGCCACTGCACCCCAGCCTAGGTGACAGAGTGAGACTCTGCCTCAAAAAAAAAAAAAAGAAAAAAGTTTTCAGTATTGAGTACCTTCTCTGTGCCAGGCACTGCTCTAGGCTTTTGGGATATATTGGCAAATAAAACAAAGATCTCTGCCCTGGTGGAGCTTATATTCAAATGGAAAAAACTGACAAATTTTATAGGGTATTAGAAGTGACACGTGATACGGGGAAAATAAGCAGTGGAACTGAGTATCGTTGGTGGGGTAGGGGGCGGGGGCTGACGGAGTTACAGTGTTAAACAGGGCGGTCAGGGTAAATCACATGGAGAAGGTGAGACGTCGGCTGCTTGAGGAAGATGGGGCAGTAACCAACCGAGTACTGGGAGGAAGAGCAGCGAGGAGAGGGAGCAGCCAGGACGCAGGCCCTAAGGGGGCACATGCTTGCTGTGTCGGAGCCCTAAGCAGACCACCTGGTGGGTGAGGAGTGAACCTGAGCAGGGCAGGAGGAGGGGATGTCGGGAGAAGGAGGTAGGGAGGGAAGCAGATCGTAGTGCTTTGTAGCCTGCAGAAGGATGTTCACTGGTTTTTCTGGGTTCATGTAGGAACTCAAGCGACTGGACCAACAGAACTGGTTCTTTGCAGAAGCAGAGGGGAGACCTGGACTTTGCTTTTCCTGCGGCCATTAAGTTAATTGCCTGACCTTTGACAAAGTCTTGAGAGCTTCAATTCAGTGTTGAGAACTAGGTTATTCCTAAAGCTCCTTTCAATTTTGAGATCCTGTGACTTTAGGGAGTCGTCTCCAACACGTGATTTGAACAGTAGAGAAATATCTTGCAGTCCAACATCTCATATGCATCTGCAGCCACCAGACCTAAAATCTCCAGGCAAGCCTCAAGGCTTCACTGCTTCGGGAATCACGAGACCCCTTTGAAAAGGATTTGCCAAGAACTACAGGACTTCTCTCGAGAGAAATGGAGAGCTACATGTGCACACAGCAGTTGCTGACATTGTAGGGAGTCCACAGCGTCCTTAAAGCACAACCATGGGGCCCCACCTCCCTGCAAGGTGAGCCATGAACTACTCATTCAGAATCCCTGCATTAAGGAGGCTTGGTCATTTCCCCCAACTTTCCTATTTTTTTTTTTTTTTTTTTTTTTTTTGAGACGGAGTCTTGCTCTGTCTCAAAAGGAGACAGAGTTGGAGTACAATGCCACAATCTCGGCTCACTGCAACCTCCATCTCCCAGGTTCAAGCAATTCTCTTGCCTCAGCCTCCCGAGTAGGTGGGAGTACAGGTACCTGCCACCACGCCCGGCTAATTTTTGTATTTTCAGTAGAGACAGGGGTTTCACTATGTTGGTCAGGCTGGTCTCAAACTCCTGACCTCAGGTGATCCGCTTGCCTTGGCCTCCCAAAGTGCTGGGATTACAGGTGTGAACCAGCATGCCTGGCTCCCCACAACTTTCTATTACGGAAATGTTTCATACATTCAGAGAAACTGAAGACCAGTACAGCACAGTCCTGTACATCTTTCATTTAAATTTTTAGGCCGGGTGCGGTGGCTCACGCTTGTAATCCCAGCACTTTGGGAGGCCGAGGCGGGCGGATCACGAGGTCAGGAGATCGAGACCACGGTGAAACCCCGTCTCTACTAAAAATACAAAAAATTAGCCGGGCGTGGCGGCGGGCACCTGTAGTCCCAGCTACTCGGAGAGGCTGAGGCAGGAGAATGGCGTGAACCCGGGAGGAGGAGCTTGCAGTGAGCCGAGATTGCGCCACTGCACTCCAGCCTGGGCGACAGAGCGAGACTCCGTCTCAAAAAAATAAATAAATAAATAAATAAATAAATAAATAAATAAATTTTTTAAAATGTTAATATTTTCTCTATATATAGTACTTTACCTATCATCGTTTTGTGGTTGTTGACCCATTTGGAAGTTACAGTGATCATGACACTTTATCCCAAAATATTTTCAGCATGTGTCTTTTAAGAATAAGAACAGTTTCCTGTTATACCAGAAAACTAACACTAGTTGACCTAAATATCAAATAGAGAGAGGCACTCTAAAAAAAATAATATTCATCTGGGTATGTATCATTGCAATGGGAATATGCATGCCATAGTGAACTATGTAAAGGTTAAAGAAGACGAAGGTTTTTAAAGGAAAACTGAGGATTATATAATTGTTCTGAGATAATTATCCTTGGCAACAAAGATCAGTAACAAGGGTGGCGCCAGTTTGAGGTTGAACAGCCAGTTGTTTCGGCAGATGTCCTTGCAGAAGTATTTTTTTGTGTAAGGCTCCGATGACCTGTGTGCAAGGTTGCAATTTTTGCAGACTTTTGTGATAGTTTTTGTTTTTGTTTTCAGGCACTTATGCACGACAACCCTCCCTTCATAGACTCCTCTGGCTCCATTTGTCAGTTTTTTGTTTTGTTTTTAAACACAGGTGACTCCATTTTGATTCTTACAACTATAACAAACTGACTCTACACTCATATCCAGCCACATTCAAATTCCCTTCATTCTAAGAAATCCTTCAACATAATTCCTTTTGCACATTACCAGGAGCCAATCAAGGTTCACTTATTACATTTGATTCTTGGGTTTTGCTAGTCTATTTTATTCTGAAACCATCTCTCCATGGTTTTGTTTTTGATTGTTTATTTTCATGACAATGACTCTTCAGAAAAGTTCAGACCATTTGTCTTTTTTTTTTCAATCCTGCTCCTTCTGTAAAGACCATGTCTTATAGAATGTCCTACTTCTGGATTTGACTGCTTGTTCCTCTATCGCCTGCATCCCTTGCAAAGGAGAAACTAGATCTAAAAGTAATTTGTGAGTTTGAATTAAAGTACAACATAATCTGGGAAGTAGTAATCCATTTTCCAGATGTTGACTGGATTAAATGCCTATTTCGGCTGTTGGCTCTTTAGAAGACTGTCTTTGGCTTTATAGGACTCCATCCCCAGGGAGGATCACCTAGGGAGGGATTTGTGGTTATATAGAGACAGGGACAGGGAGAGAAAGAGACCCATCTTCCCTCCTTGTGAAAGGATGAACACTGAATTTGGAATTTAGTCTGGAAGTTGACCACTTTTATTCTCTGGACTTCAATTTCCTCATCCAAAAAATGAAATAACAACAGTTTTATTTTTGATGGATTATTGGGCTCAAATGAGATAACAGATTAGAATTTTTTTTTAAGCTCTCCATTTCTCTCGAGAGAAGTTCTGTAGTTCTTGGCAAATCTTTTTTTTTTTTTTGAGACAGGGTCTGTCACTCTGTCGCCCAGGCTGGAGTACAGCGTCACAATCACATCTCACTGCAGCTTCAATCTCCTGGGCTCAGGTGATCTTCCTGCCTCGGCCCCCTGAGTAGCTGGGACTACAGGTGTGCGCCACCATGCCTGGCTAATTTTTGTGGGGTTTTTTTGTAGAGACAAGGGTTTGCCATGTTGCACATGCAGCTCTTGAACTCCTGGGCTCAAGCAATCTGCCTGCCTCAGCTTCATCAAAGTGCTGGGATTACAGGCATGAGCCACCAGACCCAGCCCTAGAAAATTCTTTCTATGTAAACTCAGATAGAAGCGGCTCTGCTTTAGGAATTGATAGTAAGTGCAGACACACCTTCAATTCATCTCATGTAAGTGAACAGAGTGTGAATATCTATCTATGTATCTATCTACCCAGCTACCTATTATCTGTCATGATGAACTTCTTTTTTTTTTTTTTTTTGAGATGGAATTTTGCTCTGTTGCCCAGACTGGAGTGCAGTGACATGATCTCAGCTCACTGTAACGTTCTCCTGCCTTTGCCTCCCTAGTAGCTGGGATTACAGGCACCCACCAGCACATCTGGCTAATTTTTCTATTTTTAGTATAGACAGGGTTTCACCGTGTTGTTCAGGTTGGTCTCGAACTCCCGACCTCAGATGATCCACCTGCCTTGGCCTCCCAAAGTGTTGGGATTACAGGTGTGAGCCACCATGCCTGGCCTCATGATGAACTTCCCAGGAGTTACTGAAATAGTGGTGGGGGTCAGTTTTTCAAGGGTGATTTAATGCGTAGTTCTTAGCTGGGGGTAATTTTGCCCTGCAGGGACATCGGGCACTGTCTGATTACATTTTTGGCTGTTGTAACTAAGGAGCTGCTACTACTATCTAGTGGGTAGAAGCCAAGGATTCTGCTAAACACCCTACAGTGAACAGGACAGCCCCAGTCCCCACAGCAAAGAATCATCTAGCTCAAAATGTCAATGGTGCCTAGTTAGAGAAACCTTGATTTAATGTGAGACTCAATTAAATACTAAAACTTAGACAAGACTCCTTGACAAATCCTTTGAACATCAGGGGTTGAGGTGACTTACACCAAAATTCCATGCAATAAAATTGCAAATTATATCCATCCTGGGCCACATAGTGAGATCCTGTCTCAAAACATCAAAAAACTAGCCAGGCATGGTGGCGTGTGCCCATCATCCCAGCTACTTGAGAGGCTGAGGTGCAAGGATGGCTTGAGCCCCGGAGGTTGAGGCCACTGCACTCCAACCTGGGCAACAGAGTGAGACCCTGTCTCAAAAAAATTTGCAAATTAGGAATTGAAGTAGAAAAACAGAAAGAAAAAAATGAAGAAATAAATATGTTAATTATTTCAATCAACATAATTGCTGTGGCTCAAATGAGTTTCCTCTAAGGCTAAAAAGAAATCATAATCAATTGTAGTTTTTATTATCAGAAAAGATAATTCCTAAGGAGAATCGCTTTTCCCAAAATAAACTGTAGCTAAATTTTCATAATAAAGTTTTTTTTATAATATGGGGAACAATGAGTGATATGTTGACGGGAAGGACAATGTTTTTAATATTTGTGCAAAAATGTAGCAGTAAGTTCCATATGGATATTTACTAAAGTAACTTTGATTAAAGCTATGAGGGAAATATTAAGAGGAAATTTTGTTAAGGTGATTCAGTGAGGGACTGTATTAACAGGATTCCATATGGAGCCTTCTCAAGGTCTAATTTGATAATTCTGAATTATGGTACCCTGGGGGAATATAAGGTTTAAGTAAAGGCACAACTGAATCATGGCCTAGAGCCTTTATTATGTTATTTTGAACTCACACGAGCCCAGGAGTTCAAGAGCTGCATGTGTAACATGGCAAACCCTTGTCTCTACAAAACACACAAAAATTAGCCAGGCATGGTGGTGCACACCTGTAGTCCCAGCTACTTGGGGGGCCAAGGCAGGAGGATCACCTGAGCCCAGGAGGTTGAAGCTGCAGTGAGCTGTGATTGTGATGCTGCATTCCAGCCTGGGCGACAGAGTGACAGACCCTGTCTCAAAAAAAAAAAAAAAAAAAAAAAGTATATTTGTAAATATACTGTTTTTAAAATAATGATATTTTTGAGATATTAGTCATGCATCCTAAAAAATAAGCCTTTTAAAGTCAATTTATAGTATATTCACTGAGTTGTGCAACCATCGCCGCTATCTAATTTCAGAATATTTTCATTGCTTCCAAAAGAAACCTTGTATCCATTAGTAGTCACTGCCTATTTACCGCTTTCCCATGTTTCTGGGATCGTGTCCATTTTAAGTTTTGTGTATGGTAAGAGGAACGAGTCCACTTCACTCTTTTGCATATGGATATCCAGTTGTTTCAACATCATTTGTTAAAAAGATTATTCTTTCTCCCATTGAATTGTCTTGGCACCCTTGTTGAAAATCAGTTGGCCAGAAATGTAAGGGTTTATTTCTGGATCTTCAATTCTATTCCATTGATCTACATGTCTAGCTTTATGCCAGTACCACACTGTCTTGATTACTGTAGCTCTGTAGTAAGTTTTAAATTTGGAAGTGAGTCCTTCAAATTTTTTCTTTGTTTAAACAATTGTTTTAGGCTGGGTGCAGTGGCTCACGCCTGTAATGCCAGCACTTTGGGAGGCCAAGCGGGGGGGGTGGATCACCTGAGGTCAGGAGTTTGAGACCAGCCTGGCCAACATGGTGAAACCCCGTTGTTTCCACTAATACAAAAGTTAGCTGGGCATGGTGGCATGTGCCTGTAGTCTCAGCAGCTAGGGAGGCTGAGACAGGAAAATCACTTGAACCTGGGAGGCAGAGGTTGCAGTGAGCCGAGATTGCGCCCACTCTGCCTGGGTGACAGAGTGAGGCTCCGTCTCAAAAACAAAACAAAACAAAAATAATTGTTTTGGTTATTTCTGCTCCCTTGTATCTGCAGATGAATTTTAGTTTTCTTTTTTTGTGATGTCTTTTTAAGGGGTTTGGTATCAGGTTAGTACTGGCCTTGTAAGTTGGGAAGTACTTCCTCCTCTTTTTTTTGTAACGGTTTGTGAAGAATTGATACCAATTTTCCTTAAAATTGTGTACATTTATCAGTGGTCATCTGGTCCTGGGCTTTTCTTTGTGGGACGTTTTTTGGTTACTAATTTCATCACCTTACTTGTCTAGATCAATTTGGATTTTCTGTTTCTTCTTGAGTCAGTTTTGATAGTTTGTACCTTTCTAGAAATGTATCCATTTTAGTTATCTAATTTGTTTGCATACCACTACTTATATTTCTTTATCATTCATTTCTATAAAGTCAATAATAATTCCTCTCTTTAATTTCTTTTTTATTAGAGAGAGAATCTCACTATGTTGCTTGGCCTGGTTTTGAACTCCTGGGTTCAAACAATCGTCCTGCCTTGGCCTTCCAAGTGGCTGGGACTACAGGCCTGTACCACCAATACCTGTTTTGTTTTTTTTTGAGACGAAGTCTTGCTCTGTCACCCAGGCTGGATGCAGTGGCGCGATCTCAACTCACTGCAATGTACGCCTCCTGGGTTCAAGGGATTCTCCTGCCTCTGCCTCCTGAGTAGGTGGGATTACAGGCAGGCACCACCATGCCTGGCTAATTTTTGTATTTTTGGTAGAGACGGGGTTTTACCATGTTGGTCAGGCTGGTCTCGAACTCCTGACCTCGTGATCTGCCTGCCTTGGCTTCCCAAAGTGCTGGAATTACAGGTGTGAGCCACCGTGCCCGGCCACCAATACCTTTTTATTTTTTTCCCTCCTTCCCCTCCTTCCTTTCTTTGTCACTCAAAAACATCTGAGGTCTCTTTCATTTTTTTTTTTTTTTTTTTTTTTTTGAGGCGGAGTCTCACTCTGTCACCCAGGCTGGAGTGCAGTGGCGCGATCTTGGCTCACTGCAAGCTCTGCCTCCGGGGTTCACACCATTCTCCTGTGTCAGCCTCCCAAGTAGCTGGGACTACAGGTGCACACCACCATGCCTGGCTAATTTTTGTATTTTTAGTAGAGATGGGGTTTCACTATGTTGGCCAGGCTGGTCTCAAACTCCTGACCTCAAGGGATTCGTCGGCCTCTGCCTCCCAAAGTGCTGGGATTATAGGCGTGAGCCACCACGCCCAGCCTCTTTCATTTTTGATGTTAGTAATTTGAGTCTTCTCTCTAATTTTTGGTCAGTTTAGTTAAACGTTTGTCAATTTTGTTGATATTTTCCAACAATCAAGTTTTGGTTACATTGATTTTCTCTGGTGCTTTTTTTATTCTCTAATTTATTTCTACTCTAATCTTTATTATTTCCTTCCTTTGTAAATATGTTATTAAATGTTTGCATAATACCCCCATCATTTGGATGTGTTATAAATAATATCCCAGTTTTGCTGAATATTTTAGATATTTCTGAATATTTGCTGATATTTTAGAGCTTTAGATATCCCCCCCACCATTTTTTTCCCATTATTAATGATATTGGCCAGGCTCATGCCGGTAATCCCAGCACTTTGGGAGGCCAAGGCAGATGGATCACTTGAGCTCAGGAGTTTGAGACCAGCCTGGGCAACATGGAGAAACCCCATCTCTAAAAAGAAAAGAAATATATATGGGTGAACATCTCCACGTAAGTAGAATTTTCTGTTTTAGATTTTTGTATAGGGTAGTAGTTAGTAGAAATGGCTTTGGAGCAACACCACGTCCTTCAGTTTACCCAACTACGTTGACTGTGGACAAGTTGTTTGTGTTTGGACTTCTTCATCTGTGATGTGGGAATGGGAATTTGTTCTTGGGTATCTAGGTTATGTTATAATTAGGATTGCTTTCCATCATTGAAATATCTAGGGCAGAGGATGTGAACAGTTCTAAATAAACTCAATACATAAAGAAATATTTTCTATTAGTTCCTTTCTGTGAAAAACAGGGAAAGAAAATAAATACACATATGTAAGAAGCCACCTCCAAAGTTCCAAAGTAGGCATTTCAAGAATGTGATGGTCTTTTTTTTTTTTTTTTCCTTTTTCAAATTGGCAACAATTTGAAAAATCTTGCAGGTGAACCACAGACTAGAAATATGGCAAAAATTAAGAAAATGTTAGGTATGTCTTAAATGCATAAAATATATGTTGATACTAGTCTATGTGTTATTTGACTATGTTATTGGTAAGGCTTCTAGTCAACAGTAGACTATTAGTAGTTATGATTTTAGGGAGTCAACTTTTTTTTTTTTTGAGGCAGGGCCTCACTCCGTTGCCAAGGCCAGAGTGTAATGGTTCGATCTCGACTCGATGCAACCTCGATCTCCTGGGCTCAAGCGCTCCTCTCACCTCAGCCTACCAAGTAGTTGGTACCACAAGTGTGTGCCACCACACCCAGCTAATTTTTTTGTACTTTTTCTTTATTATTAATTATTTATTTTGAGACAGAGTCTCACTCTGTCGTCCAGTGTGGAGTGCAGTGGCACCATCTCGGCTCACTGCAACTTCCGCCTCCTGGGTTCAAGCAATTCTCTTGCCTCAGCCTCCAGAGTAGCTGGGATTACAGGTGCCCGGCTAGTTTTTGTATTTTTAGTAGAGATGGGGTTTCATCATGTTGGCCAGGCTAGTCTCAAACTCCTGACCTCAGGTGATCTGTCTGCCTTGGCCTCCCAAAGTGCTGGGATTCCAGGCGTGAGCCACCGCACCGGGCCTGAGTGTTGAAACTTATACTCAGAGTTTTTAACGCATGAGGGCTGGCTACCTCAACACCCACACTGGTTAAGGGTCAACTGTATTTTTTATTGTTTTATTGTTATTTTTTTCTTAAATATTTTTGATCCCTGGTTGGTTGATCTGAGGATGCAGAACTGAGGAGGGAACGTGGCTACATGTTGTTGGGGATAAAAAGGTAAATGTGACTCTACTTTTTCTCCTGGAGCTTGAAATCAGCCTGTGAGTATCTGAGTTGGGAAAGCTGGATGAGGTTAGAGCTGAGCATAATTTTTGTTTCTAAAGGAGAGATAAAACCAAGTATCTCAGGAATTGAAAACAGCTATTAGGTACCCCTCGAAGGGATATCTGAGATCCTTAGGGTCCTCAGTCTTCTTTAAATGTATGTGTATTTTCAAAATGAAACCAAGGTCATAAGTATAATTAAAGGTACCCTAAGGAAATCACATTAGTTTTGAAATGATCATGAGGAATCTACAGCATTAACTTTAGGGAACTTTTTATAAAGCCCCAAGAGGTTTCACGAAGTTGGTCGTCTCTGTTGTTAATATGAGCTATTTAAGTATATTTAAGGAGTGTAGTGACAAAGAGACACGTGGAAATAGCAAGATGTTTCTGGTGTGCTCCACCTTAAAGTCTTGTTCACTTTCTTTTTTCTTTTTTTTTCAGATGGAGTTTTGTTCTTGTTGCCCAGGCTGGAATGCAATGGCGCGCTCTCAGCTCACCGCAACCTCTGCCTCCTGGGTTCAAGCGATTCTCCTGGTTCAGCCTCCTGAGTAGCTGGGATTACAGGAATGCGCCACCACACCCGGCTACTTTTGTATTTTTAGTAGAGATGGGGTTTCTCCACGTGCATCAGGCTGGTCTCACACTCCCGACTTCAGATGATCCACCTGCCTCGGCCTCCCAAAGTGCCGGGATTACAGGCGTGAGCCACTGTGCCCGGCCAAAGCCTTGTTCACTTTCATTTTGTGGCTGCCGCTGTTGTGAAATTTGCAGAACCTCAAGCTGTTTGGACTCCATCTTCTAGGTTGAATTAGATTACAGGTAATCTCATGGTGGAGGTGTATTTTGGATCGACTCACTTTTGAAATGTTTATGAAAGAAATTCCTTGGCTTTGGGACTTCCACACTGGAGCTGGCAATCAGTATCACTTTAATTTACCTATCACAGTGAGGCATCTCTGCTCTGAGGAAAACAAAACAAAACAAAAAAGAAGAGCTAATGGTTCTGTTTTGTTTTGTTGTTTTAGAGACAGGGTCTTGCTCTGTTGCCGGGGCTGGAATGCAGTGACATCATCATAGCTCACTGTAGCCCTTCATCCCATGGGCTCAAGTGATCCTTCTGCCTCAGCCTGAGTAGCTGGGATGGGACGACAGATGCACGCCACCACACCTGGCTAACATTTTATTTTTGTAGAGACGAGGTCCCATGTGAGCTACTGTGCCCCACCTTTTAAACAAATTACCATAAGGAAGCAACATCTTTAGCAAATACAAGATCATAAACATCCTTCTGGAGGTCTTGAGATGTTGACTGTGGTTTATAGGGCAGTGAAAATCTACCTACCTGAGTGGGGCAGTGAGACAGGAGTGTCACCTATGATCCTTCCAGTGAGCAATTCTTTCTGGTGCCGGGAGCCCAAAGGAAACTCAGTCAACCAGCTGTAGATGGGCTTGTTCCGAGTTTGTTCTCGAAGTCAGAACTGCCAGCTCTGCAAATAGGTCACAAGTGACTGGCCGTCCCTGGGCTGCTCACAGGAAGTAGCTGCAAAGGTCAGGGAGAGTTTTTAACGACTATACAGGCCAGTGAATGACAGGCTTTGAGGAGCCTCTCTTCTTGGCATCTGAAACAGGCACATGGAGGAGCTGCCTTGGAGACAGAATGACAGCTGTGGTGATGTGAGCCTCATTCCTCAGCCCCATACAATAGATGTCTCTGCAAAAAACCCAGTTCTTTCTTTTTTCTTTTTTTGAGAGGGAGTCTCGCTCTGTCCCCCAGGCGGAGTGCAGTGGCGTGATCTCGGCTCACTGCAACCTCTGCCTCCCGGGTTCAAGCGATTCTCCTGCCTCAGCTCCCGAGTAGCTGAGATTACAGGTGCCCGCCACCACGCCTGGCCAATTTTGTGTTTTAGTAGAGACAGGGTTTTGCCACATTGGCCAGGCCGGCAAAAAGGCCATTTCTATACAGAGGAATCATCTTGCAGGACTCAAGGAATGATTAAGAGGAATCTACAGCATTAACTTTATTTATTTATTTATTTATTTTTTTTTTGAGACGGAGTCTTTCTCTGTCCCCCAGGCTGGAGTGCGGTGGCGCGATCTCGGCTCACTGCAACCTCCACCTCCTGGGTTCACGCCATTCTCCTGCCTCAGCCTCCCAAGTAGCTGGGACCACAGGCACCCACCAACACGCCCAGCTAATTTTTTTTTTTTTGTATTTTTTAGTAGAGACGGGGTTTCACCGTGTTAGCCAGGATGGTCTCGACCTCCTGACCTCGTGATCCACCCGCCTCGGCCTCCCAAAGTGCTGGGATTACAGGCTTGAGCCACCGCGCCCGGCCCAGCATTAACTTTAGAAACTCGATGCAATATTCCCAAGAGGAGTTAAGGTTGGGATAAGTAATCCCTGAATTAATTTCAACCTTGAGATGTTGCGATCCTATGAAGTCACAGACATATTTCTTTTTTCTTTGTTTGAGATGGAGTCTTGCTCTGTCGCCCAAACTGGAGGGCGGTGATGTGATCTCGGCTTACTACAACCTCCGCCTCCTGGGTTCAAGCGATTCTCAGCTTCAGCCTCCTGAGTAGCTGAGATTACAGGTGCCTGCCACCATGCCCGGCTAATTTTGGTATTTTTAGTAGAGATGAGGTTTCACTATGTTGGCCAGGCTGGTCTTGAACCCTTGGCCTCAGGTGATCTGCCCGCCTTGGCCTCCCAAAGTGCTGGGATTATAGGCGTGAGTGCCATGTCCGGTCTAGATACATATTTCTATTAATACACATTTGCACGGATCATTTGTTACTGAAGTTTACGCCTTGTGCTTGAGAATGCTATTTCACTGACACAATTGTTATGGTATAAATGTGAGAGTATAGTTACAATCTGGACACTATTTTTTGCTTGTCTTATTGACCCAGCAACCAGCTTGACACTGGGGACTATGAGTCTCCAAATAATAACCAATGTCTTACTCCAAACAAACAGACAGGATACTGTGGAGCCAGGGTCAGCAAACATTTTCTGTGAAGGGCCAGATAGTAAATATTTTGGGCTTTGTGGGCCATATGGTCTCTGTCACAACGATTCAACTCTGCTGTTGTAACGAAAAAGCAGTCAGACAATATGTAAATGAATGGGCATGGCTGTGTTCCAGTAAAACCACAAAAACAGGCAGCTAGCTTTGGTGTGGGGCCCGAAGAGCTTGGACTCTGAAGCCAGGTTCAAGTCCTGGCTTTCTCACCTTCTAGCTCCGTTACCTTAAAGAACTTCATTATCTTCTTTGTATTTTAGTCTTTTCATCTCTAAATGAGTGATAGTACCTAACAGTGTTGTTATAAAGATTAAATGAGTTAAGCCTGTAAAGTACTTAACAGTGCCTACCAAGCAGTAAGTGTTATAGCAGAGTGTGTTAGATAATTAAACATCCTGTGCTGTGGGTAATATTATTCTCATTACGATTTGGGTTCAAATAAAGAAATACATAACCGGCCGGGCGCGGTGGCTCAAGCCTGTAATCCCAGCACTTTGGGAGGCCGAGGCGGGCGGATCACGAGGTCAGGAGATCGAGACCACGGTGAAACCCCGTCTCTACTAAAAATACAAAAAATTAGCCGGGCGTGGTGGCGGGCGCCTGTAGTCCCAGCTACTCGGGAGGCTGAGGCAGGAGAATGGCGTGAACCCGGGAGGCGGAGCTTGCAGTGAGCCGAGATCGCGCCACTGCACTCCAGCCTGGGGCACAGAGCAAGACTCCGTCTCAAAAAAAAAAAAAAGAAATACATAACCTAGAAGAAGGCTACGACTTGAACTCAGTTTCCCCATCTCTAATATTAATACAATTGCACTTTTCTCATCAGAGGACAAATCATTACATCGAAACACAGGGAAATTCCCCATGACAGCCTATGAGTCAGGCCTTGAGATGGAGTCTCACTTTCTTGCCCAGGCTGGAGTGCAGTGGTGTGATCTCGGTTCACTGCAATGTCTGCCTCTGGGGCTCAAGTGATTCTCCTGCCTCAGCCTCCCGAGTAGCTGGGATTACAGGCGCCCACCCCCATGCCCAGCTAATTTTGTGTATTTTTAGTAGAGATGGGGTTTCACCACATTGGCCAGGCTGGTCTCGAACTCCTGACCTCAGGTAATCTGCCCGACTCAGCCTCCCAAAGTGCTGGGATTACAGGCAGGAGCCATTGCACCTGGCCAAGCCAAAATCTTAAGGGACTACTTGTATTTCTTCTCTCCCCACCCATACAAGGAATTATTATACACAGCAGTGTGCTGGGGCTGGTGTGTATTGGCTCACTAGTGCTGGCTATTAAATTTTCAGGAATTTGGGCCAGGCGTGGTGGCTCACACCTGTAATCCCAGCACTTTGGGAGCCATGGTGGGCAGATCTCGTGAGGTCAGGAGTTTGAGACTAGCCTGGCCAACATGGTAAAGCCCCAATCTCTACTAAAAATACAAAAGTTATCTGGGTGTGGTGGCGGGCACCTGTAATCCCAGTTACTCAGGAGGCTGAGGCAGGAGAATCACTTGAACCTGGGAGGCGGAGGTTGCAGTGAGCCAAGATGGTGCCATTTTACTCCAGCCTGGGCGACAAGAGCAAAACTCCATTTCAAAAACAATAAAATAAATAAACATAAAAATTTTCAGGAATTTCGTGAAGC
The DNA here is from genome assembly GCF_006542625.1 of Nomascus leucogenys. NCBI lineage: Eukaryota > Metazoa > Chordata > Mammalia > Primates > Hylobatidae > Nomascus > Nomascus leucogenys. The sequence goes on along the minus strand of NC_044391.1, from coordinate 115,446,880 downwards.
AGTAGGGAAACTCTTGGTAGCTTGAAATTGGCTGTGGTGGGATAATTTACAGCATTAAATTGGCAGGCACCACACAGTCAGAGCTTTTAATCTCTTGGAGAACTAGGTTCAGCACGCTGGCCCTACGCCAGCAGTAAGCACTCCTCCAGGAGGGACCCAGTATCCTGAATAGCTAGTTGGTAAACAATATTCAGTGTCATGTGAACTGCCATATCCTAGGGCACCATGACCTCAGAAAAATGCCAGGCGCATGCTTTTGCCTCATGGCAGAGGCAAACAGTTTTTACATGCTTTGTTTAGAGACAGAAACAAGTCAGTGATGGCCCTGGACTGTGATTTGTAGACATCTGACTTAACAGTCCTGCTCTCTGTTCCCATTCCAGTACACACACACACACACACACACACACACACACACACACACACACACTGGCCTGCGTAGGTCAAGCTAAATGGGAACTGAATGGCTTAGGAGGCACTAAAAGAAAGAGATAGAGCTTGTTGGGCAAACATCATAATCATAATCAAAGTACTTTCTTTTCTTTTTTTCAGACGGAGTCTCCCTCTGTTGCCCAGGCTGGAGTGCAGTGGCATGATTTAGGCTCACTGCAGCCTTCACCTCCCAGGTTCAAGCAGTTCTCCTGCCTCGGCCTCCCAAGTAGCTGGGATTACAGGCACCCGCCATCATGCCTGGCTAATTTTTGTATGTTTAGTAGAGACAGGGTTTCGCCATGTTGGCCAGGCTGGTCTCGAACTCCCAACCTCAGGTGATCCACCTGCCTCAGCCTCCCAAAGTGCTGAAATTACAGGCATGAGCCACTGCACCCGGCCTCAAAGTACTTTTAATGGACAGTTTTTCTAGGAAAGGCAACGAGTGCTGTGTTTGTTTTGTTTGCTTGTTTTGCCATTTTTTAATGGCAAAAGGTCTTCATAATCTAAACATGTGACCTCCAACCTTTTGTGGAGGCAGCAGAGGGAATACAAACAAGGGCTGAACTGAGTCAGAGATTCTTAGATGAGACACTCCCTCATGTGAAGTTGTGAATCTCATTTTTCTTCTCTATAAAAGGAGAATCAAAACAATTCCATTGCTAGTCTGACATCGTTGTGAAAATCAATGCTAACTTGTTCTCCACTTACTCAGCATACTTTCTGACTACCGCTGTGTGCTGTGAGGGGCTGAGGATCCAGATGTGGCTGAGGAAGGTCCTGGCTCATGAGGAGCTGGAAGTCTGGGTGCTTAAACAGATAATCCAGAGTTTTGATGCGAGATGGTGAATCACTCTGGCTTCATTTGCTTGTAGTGGTCAAGAGTTTGGCTCTGGAGCAAAGTGTCTAGGTTTGAATCCTGGCTGTGCTTTTGGGTGAGTTATTGAACATATCTTTTTCCATTCTGTAAAATGGGATTGTTAAGCTTTCCTCAATTTCATCTGTAAGCAGAAATAATAATAGTACCTCCTTCCAAGAATTGTTATAAAGATTAAATGAGATCATATATGTAAAGTTTCTTCAGTTTCTTCATCTATAAAAATGAAAAGAATAGTAACTACTATTTTTAGTGTTGGCATTGTTGTGATGATTAAATGAGATAATACATGAAAGTATTTAGAACCTTAGGAAAAAAAACATGAATAAGGTAGACTCATGGAAAACAAAAACACGAAATTGGTGCTTATTCAAGGTTGTAAATGCAGTGAGACAAATATGCACTAAAGAGGGATTCTTCTGTTTTATTTTTTGAGATGGAGTCTTGTCAGGCTGGAGTGCAGTGGCACGATCTCGGCTCACTGCAAACCTCCACCTCCGGGTTCGAGTGATTCTCCCACCTCGGCCTCTTGAGTAGCTGGGATTATAGGTGCCTGTCACCACACCTGGCTAAGTTTTGTATTTTTGGTAGAGATGGGGTTTCATTATGTTGGCCAGGCTGGTCTCGAACTCCTGACCTCAAGTGATCCACCCGCCTCGGCCTCCCAAAGTGTTGGGATTACAGGGGTGAGCCATGCGCTCAGCTAAAGAGGGATTCTTAGCCTGGGAGTCAGGGAAGGCATTTAGAGATGATATCTGAGATGGTAAATTCATTCATTCAGTTATCCATCAGGTGCAAACATTTGAGTGTCTATCACATGCCAGGCTTCATCTAATGCTGGGTCTACAGTGATAAACCAAACTGACTTATTTCTTTACCAGTAGCAGCACAAAGAGATGGTTTGGGTGGGGATGGGGGATTTTTTTTTTTTTTAAGAGCTGAGATCTCACTATGTTGCCCAGGCTGGAGTGCAGTGGCACAATGATAGCTCACTGTAAACTCAAACTCCTGGGCTTAGGCAATCCTAGAAATCCTCCCACCTCAGCCTCCCAAGTAGCTGGGACTACAGGCATCTGCCACTGTGCCCAGGTGAGAATGATATTTTATGTGCCCGTTTCCCATAATCCCAAAAGTCCTTCTCACATTCACATTTACAAAAATAAATAACCGTTATTTTTTCAATCTTACATAAGTGTCATACAACCACAGCCTTGAGATAAACACAATAACAACACAATAAAAATACTATAAATAAAAATGTTTGCATAGCATTTACATCATAAGTAATCTAGAGATGATTTAAAGTATAGATGATGGGTTGTGGTGGCTCATGCCTGTAATCCCAGCACTTTCGGAGGCTGAAGCAGGTGGATCACCTGAGGTCAGGAGTTCAAGACCAGCCTGGCCAACATGGTGAAACCCTGTCTCTACTAAAAATACAAAAAATTAGCCGGGCGTGGTGGCAGATGCCTGTAATCCCAGCTACTCGGGAGGCTGAGGCAGGATAATTGCTTGAACCCAGGAGGCGGAGGTTGCACTGAGCCAAGATCGTGCCATTGTACTCCTGGGTGACCCAACGAGAGACTCTGTTTAAAAAAAAAAAAAAAAAAGTACACGGGAGGATGTATATAGGTTACATGCAAATACTATATCCTTTTATCCAAGAAACTTAAGTATTTTTGGATTTTGGTATCCACAGAGGTTCTGAAACCAATTCCCTGTAGATATCGAGGGACAACTATATATGCATTTAAGCCCAAAGTTGAACTTATAAGTTAGTCAGGCAAGAAAAAAAGGGAAGGGAAAGAATAGATTGTACAAAGACCCTGAGGCAGGAAAGAGGTTGGTGCGTTTGAGGAATTGAAAAAAGGCCTAGTGTAGTTGGAGTAACTTGGGGAAGGGGTCTGTGGTGAGAAGACAGGGAGAGCAGAGGAGTGCCAGTGAAGGGGGAAGTGGTGGACAGGTCACATCCTGCACTGGACTTTGTGGACCCAAGAAGTTCATCTAGTATTCTAAGTGAGATGAGAAGCAAGTGAAAGCTTTTATCAGCAGCTCTGCTTGAAGTCACATAAACTAATACTCTGGCTGCTGTGCAATAATGCACTGGAGGTGGGCAAGGGCAAAAGCAGAGGAACCTGCTGGGAGCGAATGTACTAGTGCCAGGTGAGAGATGAGGGGGCATGCCAGGTGAGAGATGGAGGGGGCATGTCAGGTGAGAGATGGAGGGGGCATGCCAGGTGAGAGATGGAGGGGGCATGCCAGGTGAGAGATGGAGGGGGCATGCCAGGTGAGAGATGGAGGGGGCATGCCAGGTGAGAGATGGAGGGGGCATGCCAGGTGAGAGATGGAGGGGGCATGCCAGGTGAGAGATGGAGGGGGCATGCCAGGTGAGAGATGGAGGGGGCATGCCAGGTGAGAGATGAGGGGGCATGCCAGGTGAGAGATGAGGGGGCATGCATTATTCTAGTGGCAGTGGAACTGGGAGCGAATGCACTAGTGCCAGGTGAGAGATGAGGGGGCATGCATTATTCTAGTGGCAGTGAAGATGGAGAGATGGGGAAGGATTTGAAATGGACTTGGTGTTGGATTGGATGGGGTGGTGAAGGAGAGGGAGGTGTAAAGAATGACTCCCAGGTTTTGGGCTTCAGCAGTTGTTTGGGTGACAGCGTCTTTGCTAAGGTCAGGAGGCCCAGGAGAGAGGAGCTGGTTTGGGGAAGAAAGGCAACGGTTAAGTTTGGGATAAGTGAACTCATCTGGCACCAGTGAAACACCATGTGAAAACGATAGCGAGGAACGGCCAGGGGACTCTGACGTGTGGCCTGGGCTGCAGGCGTGGGGTTGACATTTTTTTTGGGATAGAGTCTTGCTCTGTCATCCAGGCTGGAGTGCAATGGTGCCGTCTCAGATCACTGCAGCCTCCGCCTCCTGGGTTCAAGTGATTCTCCTGCCTCAGCCTCCCAAGTAGCTGGGATTACAGGTGCACGCCACCACGTCTGGCTAATTTTTGTATGTTTAGTGGAGATGGGGTTTCACCATGTTGGTCAGGCTGGTCTCAAACTCCCGACCTCAGGTGATCTGCCCGCCTCGGCCTCCCAAAGTGCTGGGATTAAAGGCGTGAGCCACCACGCCCAGCCTCAGTTGACAGTTATTAATGTACATGCAGATGACAGCTATAGCCATAGTAGATGAGGCCACCAGGGGAAAGCATGTGGATCAGTCCTCTTATCTTTTTTGGGGACCCAGACACCTTTGAGAAGCTGCTAAAAGCTCCACTTCTTCCTTTGAAAGTATTTGCATCCAAGTTTAAGGAGCTTATAGATCCTTCTGAAGCTGGTCCACAACTCTTGTAAGGTCAAGAGATGTCAAATTAAAAACAAACAAACAAAAAACAACAAACCTTGTATAGACACAGGAATGGATCCTGGGTTGAGCCCTGGGGAACAGCAACATTTAGAGAAGGACAGGGGAAGCACCTGCGGAGGCTGAGACAGAGTAGATAAAGAGAAACGGGGAGGAGGAATTCCAAAATACAGTATGTCATCAAAACTAACAGCAAAGTGTCTCAAGGATAGGAGATGCATGCTGCTGAGAGAACTAGAAAGATAAGGCCTGCAAAGTGTCCTCCGGAGTTGGCAACAGTAATATTTTGGGGAGGCCTAGCCCCTGGAGTTGGCCTAACAGCAGTCATTTTTGTGGAGAGCTAGCTCTCTTAGGAAGAGGCTTTGCCCCTCTGGAGTGGGAAAAGAGACCCTGGGGCCGATGTAGGATGATGCGCAGATTTGCCGGTGGGAAGATGAGGATGTTCCCTCTTGATGGTGTAGGTTTTCTTAGTGAAATAGGAGGTAAGGGGACAGTGAGAGGGAAGGGCATGCAAAGATGGGGGTTTTGAGGATGGAGGAGTTGTGAAATAGCCTTTGTGAGAAGTGAAGTCAGACCTTACTAGCATGACTGTTCCCCCTGTGCAGCTGCAATCAGGGTTGGCGCTTACAGTGAGTAGGATCAGAGGAGGGAAGCAGTGGGCTTGGACCCAGAATCATCATGACTTGAGAACCAGTAAGCCTTCCAGAACTACTCCAGACTGTTCCACTCCCTTTCTCTTGCCTATGTTGGGTTTCCCCTCTTTTTCTTGCACCTTCTTTTCCCTCAACCTATAAACATGCTCAAGCCTTTCCTGGTGACTCAGCACTTCCTCTAAAGCCAGTGTCCAAATTTTTTTTTCACCATTCTCAAAACATATGTAACAGAAAAGTTTTTGGAATATCCAACTGCTCTTCTCTTTTTCCTATAGCTTTCCCTTCTTGCCTGGCTGCATGTTGCCTTACTTTGGCTGCACCTCGAATTCTGGGGCTCTTTGTGATCTTTTAAAAGCCCGAACGTGTTGACAGGTTCATGCTGGGTAGCTTGGAGGTATGCACTGCAGCCAGAAGCCTAGGGGAACTCTTAGGATTTTAAATGGAGTGCATTGTAGTTCACTCTGAAGGCTGAATTTGTCTAACAGTTCAGGCTGGAAAGGATGGATGCCAGTGGGAACCACTGTAGGAATTTTTGTTTTTTTAGATGGAGTTTTGCTCTTCTTAGCCAGGCTGGAGTGCAATGGCGCGATCTCGGCCCACTGCAACCTCCATCTCCCAGGTTCAAGCGATTCTCCTGCCTCAGCCTCCCAAGTAGCTGGGATTACAGGCATGTGCCACCACGCCCAGCTAATTTTGTATTTTTAGTAGAGATGAGGTTTCACCAGGTTGGTCAGGCTGGTCTTGAACTCCTGACCTTGTGTGATCCACCAGCCTCGGCCTCCCAAAGTGCTGGGATTACAGGCATGAGCCACTGCGCCCGGCCCACCATAGGAATTTGAGGCTTATTAAGGAGGTGAAATAGATAGGACTTGGTGATTGGGTAAGGCAGAGGGCTGAATTAAGAATGACTCACTCATTCCCAACTTTCTAATTCTGATGACTGTGGAGATGGTGGTGCCAACAGCTAAGGGAGGGGCAGCTATGAAAGCAGAGAATGAGTTCAGTTTTGGAAATGTCCAGTTTGGGGTGTCTCTGTGATATCTAGCTAGAGCTGCCTGGCAGGCAGGTGGATATTTGGTTCTAAATTTTGTGGAAGGGGTCTGGGTTGGAAGTTGCTAACTTGGGAGCTGCATCCATGAGGATGCAGGCAATCCCAGAAGAATGAGTGAAGTGAGAAAAGTTGTTGGCTTAGAGTGGAATCCTGAATTTAAGGTGCAGATTCACAAGTAGATGCTACCAAGGAGGCAGAGGCTTTACTTACCTTCATGTGACAATTGAGAGGGTTCACTCTTCTGAAACCAAGGTAGTAGAGAGATTCCAGAAGGTGAGAGCCATCCCAAGGTGTCAGTTGTAGCAGAAAGAACCAGAGAGATAAGGCCTGAGGAATGCTTGCAAAGTTTGGCAAAATGAAAGTCATGAGTTACTCTTGCCTGAGCAAGGTGAAGGGTTAGAGCTGGGGAGGAGAAGCCAGAATGCCAAGTGTTGAGAAATGAGGAAGCAGAGGCAGCCAGGGAAGACCACTGTTTGAGGTCCGCATGAAACACTTGGAAGCTAGTTGGAGGGGGCATTTCAGGAGGAGGTTGGCTTGATAATTTTGTTTTTAGGACTTGGAGAGGCCAGCCTGTTTAAAGGCTGAGAGGAAGCGGCAAGGCAAAGAAGCCTGGGAGGTGGGGGAGGAGGATTTTAGGGCCAGACCCCACCCAGACCGTTCTTGTGGTTTGCCCAACACTACCACACCCCTTATCTCATTTAATCCTTTCAACACCACGAGGTTTGAAACAAACAGTGAGGTATGAAACAAAACGGTGAGGCCAGGGATTGGGAAGAGAAAGCTGTGGTTCCATCTCGGTCCAGCGTGCTGTCCACGCCAAGAGGCGGGCAGAAATGCCAGCCTCACACAATCTAGGGGACCAGGGGTGGCTGTGGCGCGCTCCTGCCCGCGGGAGGTGTTATCAGTGTCGCGGACTCGGGGCGGTGTGCTGCCCCAGTGAGATGTCATCACGTGCGTGGACCAGGGGTGGCGGCCCTGGTAAGTGTCCAGGGACTAAGGGCTCCCTGCTCCCCAGGTGTGGTGGACGGGGTCCGCGTGCATGCTGTCCTCTAAGACGCTAAGGCGGCTGAGTTCTGTAAGAAGCGGCAAGAGGAACAGTCATGGAGCGGGCCGGGCACAAAGGGCGCAGGCCAGGTGGCTCCAGGCGGAAAGATGGCCGCAGCCCGAGGCTGCAGGTGGCCGGGCGCGCTCTCTGCGCTGGTCGCGGAGAGGACGCCGCGAAAATCAAACCCGCGACTTGGAAATCCGGCTGCGGCCCTACCCAGAGATAAGTCTTCTGCGGAGGAAAGTATTTAATTTGCATCCAGACGGTCGGAAGAGGCGCCTTCCCGTCGGAGGCGAGCCGCGGGCGCGTGGGAGCTTTCTCGTGTGCGCTCCTCCCTGCCCTCCGGCTGCGGCCGGGGCGCAGAGTCCGTGGTCATACGAGAATGACAGTTTTTTGTTTGTTTGTTTTGGCGGGGGCGAGGGTGGCTAAAGGAATGAAAGAGCCTTGCATTGGGAGCTGGGCTCTGGTTTCCTCTCCACCGTTCTAGCACAAGCTTCCTCCATGACCATGACTCTGGGCAACGTCTGTCTAGTCACTGAGCCTCAGTTTCCCTGTTCATAAAATGGGAGCTTGGACTATGATGTTGTCATAGCCCAAAGGGAATGAAGTGGGATTTGCCGTCCCATTTCATCCCACCAGAAAAGCCGCCCTCCATTAGCCACCCCGGCCTGACACCCAGCGTTTTTGGACGGCCTCGCCTCCCCTTACCTGCCTCTTTCTTTCTTTTGCCCGTTCGAGGGTGGCAAAGGCGATGGGTGGGTGGGACCTACAAATCGCCCCGCCCCTTCCCCGCCTCCTGACGTCGCCCGCGCCCCTCCGCCCTCCGCGCGGGGATGAAGCCACCACGTGACCTCACATCCGGCGCGGGAGTCCTGAGCCCGCGCGCGCTCCCCCGCCTGCCCGCCGGCTCTCCCCGCAGCGTGGTCGGGCTCCGCCGCGGAGGGGAGGGGGGTTCTCTACGTCGCTGGCGGCGGGGGGCCGTTTCGGAGTGCAGACCGCCCCCCTCCCCTGCCCACCTCCCGCCGCCCTCCCTTGTTCTCGCCCTGCCGGCTGCACGCCGCCGCCGCGGGCGCGGAGGAGGAGGAGAGCGCGGACGTCCCAGGGCCGGCCCGGCCCCGCCGCGGCGCCTCCTTCCCTCACCGTGAGCCGCAGCGCGCGGCGCCGGCCGAGGGCAATGGGGCTGGGCTGAGGCGAGGCGGCGGCGGCGACAGCGGCGGCCGGGTCCACCGCGGCCCCTGGGGCTGGTCCGGCCGCGAGGGAGGCCGCGGAGGAGGCGGCGCGGCGGCGGCCGGTGAGCGGCCCCGGTGAGCGGGGCGAGGGGCGGGTGGGCGGCGGCGACGGGGGAGGTCGAGGAGGCGAATGGTGTTGTCGGGGCGGCTGGTACCGGGCGAGGTCGCGGCCAGCCTTCTCCGGCCGGAGTTGGGCATCACGGGGACGGGGAGTGTCGGGGACAGGTGAGGCCAGGGCAGGAGCCCACGCGGTGGGTGCGAAGGCCTGGGGGGGACGCGCTGCCTGCCGGGGGCGAGCGTGGGGGCCGGGCGCGGGGTAGTTGGTAGTCAGCCCTTTCGGAAAGTCCTGTGGGAGGTGGAGGTCCTGTGGACAGAGGCGGTAGGGGTGCTGGCAGGGCCCTCGATGGGTCTGTGCGGGACCGTAGCTCGTCCTCAGCCGTGGAGTATGGAGCTGCTTGCCATCTCCGCATTTTACAGATAAAAGGAGTGAGTCCCGTGGAGGAAAAGTGACTTCTGACTTGCCTGAGGCCTCCCACTCGGACTCTGTGGCAGTGAGGACTAGAAAAACCCAGGGCCTGTTCCCCTAGCAGTGCTCTCGTGGCCACTCTCGCTATGGCCTGTCTCTCCATTCCCTTCACAGAGTCAGGTTCTGGTGGAAGTATGACCTCTGGCTTTTTTGGGGAGGTGAGGGGTAGGGATGAAGGGGAGGGAATCGGGTTGGGATTGGCAGGAACTCAGCTGGGGGCTTCCCGGTTTGGAAAAAGCTTTGTGACAGGTGTTTATTGTTTCCTGTTCCCATAGATCTGACAGACATCCCTGAATCTTGGTGTTTGGACATAGGAGGTATGAATCACTCACATGATTAACCGCTTTTAATCATCAGTGTCTTAGAGCTATATTTAGTGGTTATATTAGTGCAAAATGAATGGGTATGGAGTCGTACACCTAGAAACAGACTTGTGTTCCTCTATACAATTCTAACTAAATGAGTAGAACATACCTGGGTATGTCATGGCTATTTTAGATCTATGAGACAGGAAGTTAGAATTTAAAGAATCTAAGAAATGCAGGGACTTGAAAGATTATTGCAAAATAAAGCCTTTAAAAAGTTTCGTTGCTAAAATGAAAGTGTTTCGATTTGATTCCTTTGAAGGGTGAGTACATAATGAACAGTGCTCTGTCTTTGGTTAGAACTCAGCCTCTTTACCAAGGCACGTGTATTAATTTTGTTCCACTGGAATATATGTGGCATTATTTCCTCTAGAGGTTTGTTGCTTTGCTGAATAGACTACAGTTGCCAAAAATCAATGTGTGTGGGCATCTCATCCTGGTTTGCAACCCCTTTAAGGCATATCAGTGCTCGGAAGTTGTTCGAAATAGTAAACCTATTATTAATGATTGTTGTAGAACATAACTTTTGCTACTATCTTTGATTTGCATTATCCTACCATTAGATCAGGCAGAGAGTGAAATAGTTAAGTGAGATTTTGAGCCTTGTTAGAACAGCAGTGCCTGGCTTTGGTCAGGGGATTGGGTAGGAAAAGTGACACTATTTGGTTGCTTTAAATTTTTTTTTTTTTTTTGAGACGGCATCTCGCTCTGTTGCCCAGGCTGGAGTGCAGTGGTGTGAACTCGGCTCACTGTAACCTCTGCCTCCTGGGTTTCAGTGATTCTCCTGCTGCAGCCTCCTAAGTAGCTGGGATTTCAGGTATGCGCCACCACGCCCAGCTAATTTTTTGTATTTTTAGTAGAGACAGGGTTTCATCGTGTTGGCCAGGCTGGTCTCGAACTACTGACTTCAGGTGATCTTCCTGCCTAGGCCTCCCAAAGTGCCGGTATTACAGGCGCGAGCCACTGAGCTTGGCGGTTGATACTTACATAGTTAGTTTAGGTCACCAAATACACAGCACACAGAATCCACTTTGGATAAACCACATTATCAAGCTCATTTTGAAATCCTATTTCTGTCTTCAAGATTTTCGAAATTATAAACCACTTTGTTGTCATTCACAGGTATAAAGTTCTTATTTCCATTATCACTCAGACCGAGAAAAAAGACAGAATAAAGACAAAGTTCCATAGGGCGTCCCCATCACTGCTCATTCTCACTGAGTTTGACCATTGAGTAGGTTGTGTATCTATAGTGATATGATCTAGTGCCTATCTCCTAAGATTACTATTTATCTTAGGAATAAAGCATATTCATATTCTAAAACCTCATATTCACAGTAGTTACAAAACCACCACGTTATGCAAGCATAGTTTGATTCAATATATGGAATGGAAGAAGGAAAGAAACCGTTATGTGCCAGGAAAAGTGCTCCTTTCTTTACATATGGTCTCAACTAATCCTCAACACTTTCAGGTAACAGTATTCTTCTTTGCTAAAAAAAAAAAATCCAAGAAGTTAAGCAGCTTACAGTATAAGCGACTTTGAAGACAGACAGAAACCTAGCTCTGTGTTAATGTGCTTAACATAGAGGTTTCTGTCTCTGGGTTTATGAGGTTAGTTGTATGTGACTAGGCAACATAACATCTCTGAACCCCAGATTCTGGTGATAAATCAGATATGTCATCTTAATAGGTATCACACACTAGATCACCTTCTTTTAGCACACAACTGTGAACTGTTTTAACTGTTTTCTTTGATAGGTGATAAGCTGCCAACTCCTATTCCATTTGTCATCCATTCAAATATAGCTCCGTTTAACTCTTAGATATTTTGTACCCATCCTTTTCTCCCTTCTCTCTCCCTTCTTAGAATCATATTTCTTATTTTTTAAAGTTTTAAAAACAGTTTTTAATACTGCTCCTTGCAGAACAGGGCTACCCGATAGGCAGTGTGCCCAGAGTAGCCAGAAGAAATTGGAAATTATATTTCTTCTTGGTGTTACCTCTGAATGTATTCTGAATATGCCATATCTCATCTGGATCCAAGAGGTAGCTGATGGGATTTAGCCTTGGTTTTGGAACATAGTTTTTGTGAAAATGAAGCTAATTGGCCTATGGAGAGAATAAATCTGTAGTCAAAACCATGTTGAGTTTTTTTTGAGATAGGGTCTTGCTCTGTCTCCCAGGCTGGAGTACAGTGGTTCTGTCATGGCTCACTGCAGCCTTGACCTTCTGGGCTCAAGCAGTCCTCCCCCCTCAGCTTCCAGAGTAGCTGGGACCACAGGTGTGCGCCATCACACCCAGCTAATTTTTTTTTTTTTTTTTTTTTTTTTGTAGAGGTGGGTTTTCACCATGTTGCCCAGGCTGGTCTCAAACTCCTGAACTCAAGCAGTCCACCTGCCTTGGCATCCCAAAGTATTAGGGTTACAGGCATTAATCACTGCACCCCATCCTTTTTTTTTTTCCCCAGAAAAAGAGTCCGCTCTGTCACTCAGGCTAGAGTGTAGTGGTACGATCATGGCTCACTGCAGCCTTGAGTTCCTGGGCTCAGGCGACCCTCCTGCCTCAGCAACAAGGGTAGTTGGGACAACAGGTGTGTGCCATCATGTCTGGCTAATTTTTAAAAATTTTTTTTTTTTTTTTTTGAGACGGAGTCTTGTACTGTCATCCAGGCTGGAGTGCAGAGGTGTGATCTCCACTCACTGCAACCTCCGCCTCCCAGGTTTAAGCGATTCTCCTGCCTCAGCTTTCCGAGTAGCTGGGATTACAGGTGTTCACCACCATGCCTGGCTAATTTTTTGTATCTTTAGTAGAGACGGGTTTCACCATGTTGACCAGTCTGATATTGAACTCCTGACCTTGTGATCTGCCTGCCTCGGCCTTCCAGACTGCTGGGATTACAGGCGTGAGCCACCACGCCCGGCCTTTAAAATTTTTTTGTAGAGATGAGTATCTCGGTTTGTTGCCCAGGCTTGTCTCAGAACTCCTGGCCTCAAGTGATCCTCCTGCCTCAGCCTCCGAAAGTGTTGGAATTACAGACATGAGCCATCTTGCCCAGCCAAAACCATGTTCTAATTAACCACTGAAGTTCAGATAGCATGCAAGAAGCAGGAAATTGTTAGGTTCTCGTTTGAGTTTTGTTGATCATCATATTTTGAGAGTAGAGAAATAAGAGAGGTTCAGATTTCTGCCACATCATTTTAATTAAGATTTAGGTTTAAAAAAATGAATACGTTCTGTGCTCAAATGAATCTGGAGAAAAGCAGATATTTGTAAGGTAGAAGAAGGTCCTAATCAGTTATCACTAGATAACCAGTGATTGTAAAAGGAGTTAAAACTATTTGTATTAGTAGGTTATGCACAGTGACTCATGCCTGTAATCCCAGTGCTTTGGGAGGCCAAGGCAGGAGGATGGCTTGAGGCCAGGAGTTTGAGACCAGCCTGAGTGACAAAGCGAGACTTTGTCTTAAAACAGAACCAAAAATAATTTGTATTAATAAGGTTAAAAATAGAGGTAAAATGAGACAACATGAGTAAATGGTAATTGGAAAAAATGATCACTGTTATGATAGTTTAAAAAATGACTTTATGGTAATCAGTAAGAAGGGAGAAAAACGGAATAAAGGAGAGAACTGTCCAAATAAATGCCTGACACTGAGGAAAGTTGTTTGAGGATGGGGATTGCTGCAGTTTCCATAAAACGATTCTCTAGAGGGAACTATGCCAATACCATATCTGTTAACATCTTAGACCCACAGAGCCATATTGGAGCCTTTGCTAGAGTCTGAGATGGTAAAACATTAACTCGAATAGTAAACGTCAAGACCGCAAAATTGATCTGTCAATCAGAATTTTGTCTTTTTTGTTGATTCTTACACTTACTCCCTGTGGATCTTGGTTTTAAATGATCAATTGACACTCAGAGACTAGTTAGATAAGAAATTAAATTTCCAGAAAAAGTCAGTTAAGTATGTAAAGTAGAATTTCCTAATTACGTGGTCTGGAAATTGCTGATGTCTACAGAATCTTTCTCAAGTTTGAAGTAAAAACACTTGTAACTGATGTTGGATGGTAAGGTGAAAGATGGTTCTAGCTCAGGGAGTTTTTCTTATTTTTTTCACAAAGGAGTTGAACATTGAAATAAAGAGGTGTGAGACTGGAAAATAATGCGGAGAGATCATGGATTATTTAGATTGGTTCCTTTTTAGAGAAGAGGAAAGCGAAGTGACAGCATAAAGGATCTGGGATTAGAACCCCAGATCCTTTCTCTAGCTTGGGTATTCCTTTCACCCTTGCTTTAATTTTGTACTCTATAGTAATGGCACATCTCAAAACTTTTGCATTTTTTTTTTCCGTTGAGAGCCAACTTTTAAGAGTGGCCTTTGCTTGCTTGACAGACTTCTTGAAACAAACTATTTTTAGTTTGTTTAAAATGAGTCATGGAATTGCTCCCACATATGTGTCTAAGGGTGGTTTCTTTATAGCATCCCTGTTGCTCCGTTGTTTTTTTTTCCATTTGTGAAATAGGATGAAATATATATTAGTTATTTATTTTGATATAAAAGGCAAGTGTTTTGGGTCCTAATTTTTTTCTCATTGATCTAAAGAGCTGAATAAAGTGCAATCACTGCTCATGGGGCCTTTGGGCCTAAATTCTCAGATAAAAATCCTGTGTAGTCAAAATTACCCTTGGAAAAAGTCTTTTAAAAAGGCACCAGTTTGAAAACTGGTTGGAAACTGACATTCTGTCTTTCGATTCCAGCGGCCAGTTTTTCCTGTAGTTTTAGAGAGGTCCCTTTTTTGGTGAGCTGGAATCCTCATCAGCTGTGTGAGACCGTTTTGACAGGTGAATGGGTCTTTAGATTGACTGAGCATATCAGATTTATAGTCTTCATTTCATGCTCACTCTGGGACAGGGATGTAAAGGAAGGCATACTATCATCATTTTTTAAATTATTTTTCTCTGTTGCTTCCCCCCAGAGTGTAAGTAGTTGAATTGGTTTTAATTAAGTGCATATATGATGTGACTCCACAGTGTGAATAATGGAGAAATAACTTAGGTCTTTATGAACATCTGCTGTCTCCCTAAGGTTATGCCACAAAAAGATCTAGTATAATTAAAAGGCTAGGTAATAAAGTTGAGAATATTAGGAGATTATTGGTACTTTCTATCATTCTGAGGGGATACTCAACTACTTTGAGTGCTTTTGTTTTGTTTTTTTAAAGAGTAAATTTATTCCTTACTGCTAGCAAGATCTGCATTGTTTTAAAAGAGCGATATAAATTATTAATGGATTCCATGAAATTTAAAGTATCTGAAATATTACTCTGGGGATAGCACAGTAAGAAAACATGAGTATGTAAAAACACGATGGTGGCTAAAAACTTAACAGTCTCATGTCCTGGAAGGGGGCATGGTGTGTTGGATAAAAATGTGGGCTTCAGAGCCATAGTGATTTTGAATTACAGCTCTGTCACATACTTACTTACTTACTGGGTTAAGTAAGTCACTGAACCTCTGAGAACTTTTTTATTTGCCAGATAGAGGTGATAAAGGGTACCTTAGAGAATTGTAAGGATTAGAGTCTGGGTGAAGGGTCACTTATTATTTGTTAACTTAGTAACATTGAAGATGCTCAAAACAAGTCAGATGTGTGTGTGCGGTGTGATTGATGATTGCTCTTTGTTTTTTTGTTAACTGGAACAGCAGGCAATAATGTTATATTCAGGCTTTTTATGTCCAAAACACTCCATGATTTTGTATCTTTAGTCGTAACATCCTCAAAAGCTCAAGTTGTTAACCTCATGTATCTCCGATATACATTTTATGTATATTTTAGTTTTTCTCTTTACCTCTCTGGTGTGTTTGCAGTCTGTTTTCTCTCCCATCTTCTATGTTACTGTTACCCAATGTCTCTGTCTCTGACCACCTTATAAAATTTAAAACTATCTGTAATTATGTTTATTTTAGGACTTTATATGCCTTATTTTCATTAAAAAATTCTGATTAGTCAAATATTTCTACTTTTTTTTTTTAAAGAAGGCTTTGAATTATATTTCAATTTTGTGACCTTTAGATTTCTTTAAACATGGAATCCTAGTCACTGGTTCCTTATAGACCAAAGATTTTTCTTTTTTTAAAATTTTATTTATTTATTTATTTTTTAGACCAAAGATTTTTCATTCATCTCTAGATCATGCCTTAGCTTCAGTCACCAGTTTTCTAAGCTCATTTACAATTTTCATGTGTAGTTTCCTTGTTTATCCTTTTTTTAATGTTTGTTTCTTATTTTCCTAAGCACAAAAGATAGAAACCTATTTAATGCTAATTATAATAAGTAGATCAGTATACTAAGTAAAATGTAAAGTACAATAGGCAAATGACATAATTTTGTCTGTAGCACTTACTTGAAAGACTAGACTAACCTAGCAAACGCTTAGTTGAAATATTTAATGGGTCTTTTTGATATGAAAATGTACTTTTCATAATTGTCAGCACTGCCTTAGAGTTAGTTGAAGAATAATTTTAAGCTAACCCATGGTTTTCTGTTCAGTGTTTGATGAAAAGAATAGAATAAGCTCCTTAATTTAGTCAGATTCAGAAGCATCTTAAAGAGTACCCCCCGCCCCAATCCTTTCTCATCTCTGGTGCAGCCCATAGTGAATCACCATTCTTCATGTTCCCTTAATAGTTGTGGCAATGATAAGTTATTGTAGCACATAAGAGTTGTGATTTTATAGGTAGCAAGGAAGGGGGCTTGGTTAGGGGCCTCTTGGTTACGCCCTTAGGACTGCATTGGTACTTCTAACTATTTAATAGTGTTTCAGTTCCTGTACATGCCAAACACAGGGCTGGATGCTGGGGAGACATCGATGAATGAGTTCTGCTCTCTTACACATACACAGTCCAGCAGGTAAACACTGTGCTGTTGCATTGCACAAGTCCAGAGGATACCATTCACGTTGTATTCTTCAGGAATATGACTCCTTGGCCTGGCCTAGGATCTCTTTCAGATGATAAAAGTTCAGAATCTCCATCACCTACAAGATAATCTGTATTGCTTATCATGTCTAACAAGACCCTTCCTTATAATCTGATCCTGTCCTATCTTTCTATACCTCCATTTATAATTATTCCTCAAAGGCTATCACCCGGTGCACCAGTCAGTTTAAATAACTTGTGTTCCTGGCATTTTTTAGGATCTCTCACTATAGTACTTCTGCATGTGGCAGTTCCCCTGCTTGGATTTCATCTCTCTATTTTTTCCCTAGTATTTTTCCTCTTACTGCTTGTTTGCTTGATCAGCTTTACATCCTTCAGGTCTTAGATCAAGGCATAGTTCTTTTCTGAAGTCTTTTCTGTTCTTGGTTCTCCTCTCTTTCTCTGTGGTGCCATTGGTCACCATTTTGTTTGATATTTATTTGCTTACTTGTTTGTCTAGCCTACTAGATGTGGTTCCTTAATGTTAAAAATTTAATCTTGTAACCTCCAGCATTTAGACCACTAGTTGGCACATGGTAGGCAATACCATTCTAACAAATGAGTTTTTATTAAACCAAATTGGCAATAAACCAGAATGATTATTGCTAGAATGCTAATTTAATATTTACAGATTTATTTGAAATATTAGGATACTTGACAACATCTTGGTTTTCTGATTGAATTTACCTTTTTCTAGTCAAGCAGTAGTTTGGGGTTAGATTTCAGGGAACCACTTGGCTGGAGTGAAGACACTGTTTTAAGTTCATTGGTGAACATGTTGGTGAGAACTTTCTGTCTGCTGAAGAATTAACCATAAGTGGTCTCAAACTAAAACAAATACAGAGAGGTATTCAACCCAAGAAGAATAGATGATCTGTAGGATGGTAGCGCCTGCCCCAGCTGTGTCTCTACCTGTAGCACTCATTGCAGCTAATCTGTAGGAGTGGATGAAGTGAAGTGGAAAGACTTCTGGGGGGCCCAGTCAGGAAGAGACTCCTAGACTCTTCTGGGCCAGGCTTTCTATGCAATAGAGTGTCCACTCCCCATATCCTCTCCATACTTCTTTTAAAATTTTGTTTCATGGTGATTCATCTTAGGTTAACAGCTATGAGAAGCTGTCACTAATTTATGTATTAACTTCTGAACAGAAGGATCCTGGTTAAGAGGAAGAGGAAGGGTTGATCTGAAGAACATGGTGCTGTGGTGGAGGTTGTGTAGAGTTCCATGAGGTCACTAAGGGACCTGGGAACACAGGATATTGGGAGAGCTGGGAAAGGGGCATAGGGATGAGATGCGGGAGCATGCCAAAGACAAAATCACTTTGTTGTCAAATTTTGCCTGGAAAAAGAAGAGGGATTCCACCCCTTCTTCACCCAGTCTTGCCCTGTCTCCTTTATTCAGCTGCACTGCTGGATGCTTGCCTGGTTCCCAGCCTTTGAGGTTTTTAGTCTGTAAGTTCAGTGTTGTTGGACAAGTGCTCTGATACCTGCAGAGGTGGGAGAAAGGTGGGGGCAGTCCTCTGCTAGGAGGTGGAAGGAACAATCAAAGCTTAGTAGCCTGAGCTGGTCCTGGAAGACCAAGTAGGAGCTCTTTAGCCAGACTAAGAGCAGGGCATTCTTGGCAGAAGGAATATTCTATATAAAGAAGTGGAGTCAGGGAACAGTAGGGCTCTTTGAAGAACTGCAGATTGTGTTCTAAATGAATGACATGTAAGGTTTGTAAGGGACGAGTGATAACCATTGATGAATGGCAGATGGTGTTGACAACTAGGCAGGGCCAGAGTCTGTAGGATCTTACATGTCTTGCAATCAGTTTTGACTTTGACCTTGGAACCCAGTTGGGGCTCCCTTCCACCCCAGTTCCTCGTGGCAGGGAAATACATCATGTTGTGCGTTGTAAGACTTAAAACTCTGCTAGTGAGAGGCCTGCTTAATGTTGTTTAATCTAGTTCAATTTAATTTTTTTGAAAACAAAAACAAAAACAAAAACAACTTACTTTGAAGGTACTCTTTTACCAGTTTGGGAATTGCTCCTACAGACAATGGGAAGCTACTGAAATTTTACGTAGAAAGAGAAATAGAGAAATGGTCGTATCTGGCTGCATACAGACTTGAATGAGGGAGACAAGGGCTCAGGACCTGAATCAAGGCAAAGCCAACGGAGATAGGCGTGGTGAGGTGGATTTGAGAAGGGTAGTCATAAGATGAGTGGCTGGTTGGATATAGAAGATGTGAGATAGGAAGAATTCGAAGGTGACTTCTAAATTCCTGGCTTGGCTTTTTAGGCAACTCATACTCATTAAAGGAGTAGGGGGAATTGGTGGTGGCTGGGACAGATTTTTTGGAAGAAAGAGAAAATGAAGCTATTGAATGTTAGCTGTCTGCAAACATGTAGTTGAATCTGTGGGTCTGAAGCACATGCGAGATCAGTGCTGAAAATGTGAATTGGTAGTTGCCATCGCGATGGTCCAGTAGTGCCACCCCTGATGAGATTGTTACAAAGAGAAGAGCCTGAGGAATATTAATAATTAAGAAGTGGGCAGAGGCAATGGAGGCTTGGTAACCTGGCTACCTGCCCAGCAACCCAGGCTAGTGTAATGTGAGCTGCAGCTCAGCAGTTGTAGGAGGTAAAATGGGCATTTGTGGGCTATCTTAGGAGTCTAGACACTATTTTCCTTATGGAGAAATGTATTTCAAGTACATGTGGAGTAAGAATTGGTTTTTAAATGAATTTTGTCCCTTGAAAGGTGGTGCTGCCTACGTGTCATTCCTTAAATTTGTTGGTAAAGCTTTTTGATGTAAAGTCACCCCATGCTTGACTTTCTGGGGAAAATGAAAAATACTAATCTTGGTTAAGTGAAGGTGATTTTTTTCCTGGTTTTGAAAGGCAGTATTCTGGTAAGTAGAGTAGATAATGCCCATAAAAGTGTTGTGTAAACTAAATATTCCCATACAGGTGTCACTGTTGTGGTTGTTATAGTGCCTAAATATATTGATTGTGGGGTGTGTGTGTGTGTGCGTGTGTGTGTGTGGTTTTTTTAAATCCTGGATAGTGGCATACAGGACGATCGTAGGAGGTTAGAAAGTTAACATTTTTATGATGGTTGTACCATGAATGAGGTGATTAACTTCTTCAATAGCAACTTATATTACTGTATTTTTGAAATATTTGTTGAATGTAAATGTTACGGCCTTTGTATTGTCTATGCTGAGTTAGCATGGGTAGGTTTCAGATTAGACAAAGGACTCAAGTAGAAAAACCCAAATTCATGTAACTTAAAGTTGACCCAAGTACCTATGAGTTAGATTTATACATTTGCAGGACTGTACTTTTTGTACAGAATTGCTTCCTAGTGATTTTGTGCTTCTTTGTGGTTGGATTTTCAAATCAGAATCTGGAAGAGTGAAATATGAATCATTCTGTAGTGTAGATCATGAGGAAAACTAATTTTGCTTTGTTTAAAATTGTACAGTAATTCTGAAGTGAACCATACAGAAGTAATGAGAAAAATTATTTTTAGGTTTGCTATTAATAAGAAAAAACAAACATTTCTGAGGTTTATATGTCTTTAACACACTGAAGACTTGGAAGTATAACCTCTGGAAAATTTTCTTCTACTCTTCTTTTTTTCTTCTCTACTCTTACCTATTCCTATACTATTCCCTAGCCTCCCCTTTTTCTCATCGTAGCTTTTCCTCTCCACCTTGCTGCTCTATTTCAGTATCTTTCTATGCAGAACGTTACTTTTTGTTTTATTATGCAACTACAATGTAATCTTTTTGAATACTTTAATTAGTAATTTAAACTCAACGTAGTCTTAGCAACAGTGCACATTACTTAGCTGCCATGGCCATAGTCTGAGCAGTGTGGCCAGTTTGAAGCATGAGTGTGCAGTGAGCACTGCATCACAGCAGCCACTTGACAGCAGCAGCTGTAAGGTTTTATCTCAGCAGTGTCTTGATTTTAGCTATGGTAAAATGAGAATCATGAATGTTTAAATTTCAGAGACCATCTTTAATTTTATTACTGAAATGTCGACAGTTATTTGAGATTTTTATTAATAGCATTACAGTTTCAAATGAATAGTTGTTAATTTGCATTATAATGGAAGACATTAATTTACATATTACTCAACAACAACTTTACCTTAACTCTGAACTTAAAAGTATAATTTTTAGTTTGGGGGAATTAGGCTCATTTATCCATTGGGTTTGTTTACACAAGCTGTTATTGAAACTCTTGATTTGTCAATTTCTATTATATTACATGCCCATGCCACACAATTTCTTTTCTGCTTATTTTAACATACTCCTATTTCCAGCTGCTTGGGAGGCCAAGGTGGGAGGAGCCCTTGAGCCCAGGTGTTCAAGACGAGCCTGGCAACATGAAGAGACCTCATCTTTATGGGGGAATTGGGGGAATTAGGTGTGGTGGCTCAGGCCTGCAGCCCCTTACTGTTCAAGAGAGCATCCCTTGAGCTCAGGAGTCGAGGTTGTGGTCAGCTGTGACGGTGCCACTGTCTTTCAGCCTGGCTGACAGAGTGAGACCTCATCTCTTAAAAAAACCCAAAAAACTCTTTTATTTGTTCTGACTAGGTGTTTTTGCTTTTAAATACCCACTGTCACCCCCCAAAGGAAAGAAAGCACAAAACTTTTATACTCTACTTCATAAATCTAAAGATGCAGAGGAATTTGAAGAAACTGTTAATGGTAGCCTCTGCCTTGCAATACGAGATGATGTTAACAGTTTGGTGTATATCTTAACACCTTTCTCTTTGGTCTTTTAAAAACACATATCCACAGAGTTATTTGGTTGCTATAAAAATAGTGTATTAGACTTATTCCTTTTTTCCTGTTTTTATATATTATGTAGATCTGTCTTGGTCTCTACACATAGATTTAACTCATTCTCCTTAATTCCATGAATTATTCATCTGTTCTTCTATTGATGGACGTTCAGGTGGGTTCTAGGTTTTTCCCCCTGCTGCAAACAGTGCTGCAGTATACATGTTTTGTACCTATGTACCTATATATGTATTTGTCGTAGATTTTAAGAACTGGGATTGTTGGATCAAAGTGTATAGGTTTTAAATTTAAATATCTTCTGAGATCAGATGAGATTGGCATGTTCAAGGTGGCATGGCCGTAGACAAAATTTAAGTATCTTGCCAATTGGTTTTTTAAAAAGGTAGGACAGATTCACTCCTAAGACCAATATATAAGGTTGCTCCTTGTCAGGTTTTTTTTTTTTTCACCAGTTTAATGGGCAAATAATGTCTTACCATATAATTTTATATTTTAAATACATCATCTTGTTCTGTAATAGGTTCATTTGCTCTTTGTTATTGTTCTCTGCCTTGCTTTACAACTTTGCAAGATCCCTAAATTCTAGTTTCAGACTAGAATGTAAAGGGAGTATTAATATAGCTGTCCCTGTCCTCCCCATGATCATTTGTTTTGTGTTTTATTGCATATCTTAATTTTCTGTTGAGACACATGAATGCAGGGCATCTTTTAAAAAGGCAATTCCTGCTTTCCACGTCACAATCTCCACTGGTACTAAAATATATAATTTCTCATTAAAATTTCAACTTTTATTTTAGATTCAGAGAATACCTGTGCAGTTTTGTTACATGGATCATATTGTGTGATGCTAACATTTGGGGTATGATTAATCCCATCAACCAGGTAGTAAGCAGAGTACCCGATAGGTACCCTTGCCCCACCCCTTCCTTCATCTAGTCGTCCCCAGTGTCCGTTGTTCC
This sequence comes from Nomascus leucogenys, assembly GCF_006542625.1. Lineage (NCBI taxonomy): Eukaryota > Metazoa > Chordata > Mammalia > Primates > Hylobatidae > Nomascus > Nomascus leucogenys. Next base: position 115,424,599 of record NC_044391.1, on the reverse strand, counting down.
CCATCTTTATGTCCATGTATATCCAATGTTTAGATCCCACTTATAAGTGAGAACATATAGTATTTGGTTTTCTGTTTCTGCATTAATTCAAATGCTTAAATAATGGCCTCCAGCTGCATCTATGTTGCTGCAAAAGACATAATTTTATTATTTTTTATGGCTGCATAGTATTCCATAGTGTATGTGTGCCACATTTTCTTTATGCAATCCACTATTGATGGACACCTAGGTTGATTCCATGTCTTTGCTATTGTGAATACTGCTGTGATGAACATATGAGTGCATGTGTCTTTTTTGTAGGACGATTTATTTTCCTTTGGATATATACCTAGAAATGGGATTGCTGGGTCGAATAGTAGTTCTGTTTTTAGTTCTTTGAGATAATTTCCCATCTTTAATCATTCTTGATCACTTCGGATAACTGCAACAGTTCTATTTATTAAGTCTTGTTGTAACTCAGCCTTTTTTCCTTACTAATGTTGGAACATCCCCTAGTGGTGAAAGAGTGTACCAGCAGGCCATATACAAAGGCTATGCTTGTGTAGCTCAAAACCTTTTTGGTTGATATTTGTTGTAGAAATTATTCCACCTGCCTTATTTTAGTGGAGAAGAAGTTGAGACCAGCGTGAAGGAACTTGCATCATAATTCATGTTGAATTAATTGTTATTTAAGGAAAAGTTAAGGTTGACTGTGTTTTTTTTTTTTTTGGCTACTGTGCAACAAAACTTTTATTAACATTTTGAACAGGTTCAGCTATTACTGAAACTGGTCATTTCTAAATTTAAATTGGGGCAAATGGCTACGGTGCAGTTAATGCCGTCATTGGGCACTGTGAATAGGAGACTGAAGAACTGACAGCCATTCCTCAGATGGAGTCGAGGTGCAGGGTTGACTCTGGCTGTTGTAATCAGAAAGAGTGTGATCTTCCAGCTGGTTGCCTACAGAAATGAGCCTCTTCTGGTCAGGGGCATACTTTCTTTACTCTGAGTCTTGGCCTTTACATGCTCAGTGGTGTCACTGGGCTCCTCCTCCAGGCTGATGGTCAGGGTCTTCACAAAGATTTGCATTTTGTTCTGTTAGTGAATTCAAAGATGCTGCAAATTGCTAGTCACCTCCAGCCACCTGAAGGCCACTACACTGTTGCTCGACAAAGCCAGCCACTGAATCTAAAGTTGACTCTTGTTTTGTGTTCTTTTCATGTATTTTTGTTTGTTTTGGGGGTGAAGTTGTAAATCCTACTGTTGTAATGTAGTAAAGAACCTGGCGTAAGATGCACACTTAATACTGAGATGAGTTAGTTTGATAAAAATAATTTAGGGCTGGGTGTGGTAGCTCACGCCTGTAATCCCAGCACTTTGGGAGGCTGAGGTGGGCAGATTGCTTGAGTCCAGGAGTTTGAGACCATCCTGGGCAACATAGTGAAACCCCATCTCTATAAAAACACAACAGATTTGCTGGGCGTGATGGTACACACCTGTGGTCCCAGCTACTCAGGAGGCCGAGGCAAGAGAATTGCTTGAACCCAGAAGGCAGAGGTTGCAGTGAGCTAAGGTTGTGCCACTGCATTCCAGCCTGGGAGACAGAGCAAGATGCTGTCTCAAATTTTCTTTCTTTCTTTCTTTTTTTTTTTAGAATTTGCTGCTACTTACGCTGTATTATGGGCACATGCTTTTTCAGCTGGGCCAAAATGTAGAGGAGATAGAAATAAATCTAATTAATAGAAATACGCTTGTTAAAGAAGCCTTCAGAATGACAACTTTCTCTTGCCAGGGTTAAGATGCAGGCAAAGAGAATGGTCTGATCGAGCACCATGATGTACTTCAAAGGTTCCTACAAGTTTAGACCCAGGGTTGACCATGCATTGTAAATTAGCAGTTTAGGCATATATTCAATCAACTATTCAGTCTTCCTTCTGGAAGGCATTCAGAAGATGCTAATGTCTCTTCCTCACTCCCACCCAGCCCAGAGGTAGCCACTGTCACCAATTTATTGATGTATTCACCTTTTTGATGA